>NC_134786.1:72240314-72247814 GCF_046742065.1 Oratosquilla oratoria
AGAAAAATATGACGTCAATCCTCGCTTCGCTGCGAGCGAAGCGAGGACTGACGTCATATTTTTCTGGTGTTTGATCAAACATTTTGGTGTTTTATGATTTTTTGTTTTATTTGACCAAATGACAAGACATCTTGTCATCGGAGTTGAATGGGTTAACTTCAATATTAAGCACTTAATATACATTCACGTTCCTAAAGATATATGGAATACTAATGCTATTCGTCTTTGTTGAAATTGCTATATTTAGTTATTTCTTTCTTTCCAGATGGAAGATGCAATCAATGGAAATTTCATCTGAAGGGTCAGCAGGTAGCAGCAGCCATGAAATGGGAGACGAAGATTTCGCACCAAGAACGACTTCGGAGCCTCACTTTCCAAGTCAGAGTGAGCTAGATGACTTAATCAGAGACTTAGGTCTTACTAAGTCAGGAGCTGAGCTTCTTACATCAAGGATGAAAGAATGGAATCTACTAGGAGAAGACTGCAGGACATCTGTGTACCGGAAACGACATGAAGAATTTAAAATTTACTATGACTTTAGTGATATGTGTTATTGTAAGGATGTTACTGGTTTGTTTACAGCCCTTGGACTCGAACATGATCCTGCAGAATGGCGACTGTTCATAGATAGCTCAACACGAAGTCTCAAAGCAGTATTGCTCCACAATGGAAATAAAAACCCATCTTTGCCTCTTGCACACTCAGTACAGAAGAAAGAAAACTATCATAATGTTCCTTCTTTCTCTCGGACAATGTTGTGCAAAATACAACAAGCCAACGTAATAGTTGTAGCTTTTTCTGGGCTTACTAACATAACATTCTCGAGAACACGGAATTTTTTGGTCAACATACCGAATGCACATTCAACTATTCTTCTGGCTCGTGACAGGCGATAATTGTAGATCCTTTTCTGATTATTCAGTTGTTTCCTAGGAAATGGGCGCATCAGATTTTTAGAAATAGGGTACACTTCATCAGCAAAAGAGACAAACGGAAATTGAATTTCAGTTTCTGTGCAAATATGCCTAGCCGGTGGAATATTCAATGATTGGCTAAAAAATAGATTTCCAAAATTTGAATTACGGAAGACGCCACTGCCGCTATTTCGTCCATAATCTCCGATATCGACGAATAGAAATTTAGCTTCTGCATCCACAACCGCTTGTAGTACTATTGAATTAAATCCCTTGTAATTATAGAACGATGAACCAGAGTTGGGAGGGCATTGTATTCGGACATGTTTGCTATCTATCGCTCCCAAACAATTCGGAAAGTTCCATATTGAATGAAATTTCTCTGCCACATCTTTCCATTTCTCAGTTGTCGGCTTCTTCATATAAATAGGAGATCATTTTTTCCAGATTACAGAGCATGTTTCCTCAACTAGTTTGCTGATCGTACTAGTTCCAATGCGAAAGTAATAATGAAGAGATTGAAAACGCTCTCCCATCGCCACAAACCTGAAATAAATTAACTCATGTAAATGATAACAACGGAATTATTTATATACATTAGTGGGGAAACCAAATATTGTTAAATTAGGTCTGACAGCACACATATTGTAAATAATTTATTGATTACATTTTAACTTATAAATTCTTTTCACGTTCAATAATGTAGAGTAAATTCCGAATTACCGACTAGCGAAATCTGTTTCAAAATGCTGACATGTGTACCTCAGAGCAATAAAATACATGCTGCCATTGTCAATCAATATACGTTGCCGAACAACATGTACTTCATTGCTCTGAGTGATACTGGTAAACATTTTGAAACAGATGTCATTGGTCGATTAATTCAAATTTTACCATATGGTACAATGCATATTGCCAATTATTTATATTGTTCCATTCTTTCAGGTCAAAAATGCAAAGCAAAATGGAACAGTATAAGAACATCATATTCAAGATTCTTAAGAGATGAAAAACAACCGAGTGGCTCAGGTGCCAGTAAGAAAAAGAAGTGGTACTTAGCAGAAAGTCTGGCATTTCTACGAGACTATATGGGAAAACACCGCAACCTTGGAAGCAATAGCAATGTAGTGGATGAAAATGAAGCAGAGCAAAATGCTGACGTCTCAGATTTTTCAGAAGAAGCAGATGGAATTGCAATCCCTGCAGAACAAAGTAGCCCTTGCCCTGACAATTTTGCACAACCACCCCCTAAGAAAAAAACGAAAGGGAAAACATCGATGATCACAGATGTGGCGGGGCCAATGATAGAATTTCTAAAGAACTGCCAAGACAACACCATATGGAACAATTTGTAATTATATTATAATGTTGTTTAATAGCTACATGCAGTAGTAAATAGTAATTACGAATTTATGTAGCGTCTACATACCGTAGAGTAACGAGCAGTCTTTCTTCAGGTGTTATGCTCCTTCGTATATTTGTATCACTTTTCCTGATGTTATGTTCTATCCTATTTAGAATATGATTAAAAGTAGTCAAATTTCTGAATTTTGTTTCGTCTTCTTTGAGTTCCTGTACAAAGTTTCTAAGAGAATTTTGTTCATCTCTCTTCCGGTTAATGGGGTGGACCCACATGCGTTTGTCACTTTCTTCCAAATAACTGTTTTGCATCCACTGCCACACAAGAACAGCACAAATTTCATCGTCTTCGGTGTTCATTCTCCCACTGTTCCACCAACAATGAGTTATGATTGAAAGCTTGTGTCTTGAACTATATAGGCCATGAATGATGACAAAATGTTTTGCGTGAACGCAAAACGTTTTGTTTGAAGACGTTTTTGCTTGATCAGTGTGCAAATGACACAGCAAAATGTTTGGCAAGCAAACAAAACATTTTGAATGACGATGTTTTTTCATTCATTCCTTTCTACACTGATACAACAAAATGTTTTTACGTTAAGCAAAATGTTTTGTTTGAAGGCGTTTTTGCTTGATCAGTGTGCAATCAGCTTAAGACATTATTATTTACTTGCTCAACTGCAACGGTTGGTGGGAGTTGTGACAGGAGGGGGATGTCCGATGCCTGTCTCATACCACACAGACTTTTGACCCTGCTAAACCACATGCTGCTGTTCTGCTGCAGGTGCTTAATCTTGTTGGGGTGCGTGCGTGCGTGTGTGTGTGTGTGTGTGTGTGTGTGTGTGTGTGTGTGTGTGTGTAGGTATGTATTTGCCTTTTTTTTTTTTTTTTTTTTTGCATCCGACCTAGATATGGATTAAAAGGTCTCCTGTCGGCATGCTCCGCCTTTGTAATCCTTTGTAATTTACCTAGTTGTATTTACCTAGTTGTATTTTACAGGAAGGGGAGCTATGCTCGTGGTGTCCCGTCTTCGTATCTCATTTTATCTAAACTATTTTTAAATTCATGTATTGCTTTTGCACACACTACTTTCTCATCTAAGTTGTTCCAACTGTCTATTACTCTGTGAGGAAAGCTGTTCTTTTTCACATCTCTTCTATAGCTGTCTTTCTTGATTTTCTTTCCGTGTCCTCTTGTATTTCTATTATCCCATTTTATTAGATCCTCTCTATCAATAACTTCTATGCCTTTCATGGTTCTGTAAATGGCTATCAAATCTCCTCTCTCTCTTCTTTGCTCTAGTGTCTGTAGCTCTAGTTTTGCTAGTCTCTCTTCATATGATAATTTTGAGAGTGTTGGTGCCAATATTGTAATTGCTCTTTGTATTCTTTCAAGTTTTTTATACATTTTTTTGTACTTGGTGACCACATCGTTTTTGCATATTCCAATCGTGGTCTTGTCAGAGTGATTAGTATTTTCTTCACCATTTCTTTATCCAGGTATGTAAATGCTACTTTGATTGTTCTTATTAAATTATAAGTTTCACCAAAAATCTTATTTATTTGTTTCTCAGGTGACATATTATTCATAACAATGACTCCCAGGTCCTTCTCATTTTCAACTTTTTTATTCTTTCTTCTCACAATTTATATGATCCTGTTATTCTGTTTTTGCTTTTTCCAAATTCCATTAAACTACACTTTTCAGTATTGAACTCCATCTCCCTCTTCCTACTCCATTCCCAGACTTTATTTGGATCACTCTGTAGTGATTCACAATATTCTTCCATCTTCACTTTTTTTTAATAGTTTTGCATCATCTGCAAAGAAGCTCATATAACTTTCAATTTCTTCATCCATATCATTAATATATATAGCAAAGATTATTGGGGCAAAAAACTGTTCCTTGTGGAACACCACTTATTACTTCATCCCAATTTGAGTCTTTGTCTCTTATCACTACTCTCATTTTTCTTTCTTGCAAAAAGTCTTCCATCCATTTATGCAGTTTGCCCTGTATTCCTCCTTCGGTTTCTAATTTCTTAAGCAACTTATTATGTGGTACTTTGTCAAAAGCTTTTTTTAGGACTAGAAATGCACAATCAGCCCATCCATCTCTTTCTTGTATTATATCTATTAGCCTTGAATAGAAACATATTAAATTGCTGTCGCATGATCGTCCTTATCTGAATCCAAATTGTCTTGGATTTAGCACTTTTTTTTTCTAAATATTTTACCCATCTACTTTTGACAATTCTTTCACAAATTTTTGCTATTGTACTCGTTAGAGACTGCTCTATAGTTGGTAGGGTCTTCTTTATTTCCCCCTTTATATATAGGTACTATATTTCCTTTTTTTCCAATCTTCTGGAACTTTTCCTTCTTTCAAGGAACTGTTTATTATGCTATGTATTTTGTCGGCCAGTTCATTCCTGCATTCTTTCAGAATCCGGTTTGCTTTTTCATCTGGTCCATGCGATTTTCTGACATCGAAGATTACTCAAGTGTTTCATTATTTCATTCTTTGTTACTTCTATTTCTTTCATAGGGGGGACTTTCTCTTTCCATTCGATCTCTTCAGGTTGTATGTTCTCCCTTGTAAACACTGATTTCAAATGCTTGATAATAATTTCCGCTATTTCTATTTCCTTTGTGTATTCAACTCCTCCTTGTCTTAATTTCTCCAAATCTTGTTTCTTTTTCAGTTTGTTGTTTACAAATCTGTCAAATAAATTTGGTTGATCTTTACATTTTTCTATGACATCTTTTCCATATTTTCTCTTTTCCTCTCTGCACGCTTGTACATATTCGTTTCTATAACAAGTATATATTTTCCATTTTTCAGGTCTTTTGTCTTTCTTGCATTTGGTCCAAACTTTATCTCTTCTGTCTTTTAACTCCCTATAACTTTTGTTGTGCCAGCACTTTACATATTCTTTTTCTTGTTTTTGTCTTGGAACATACTTTTCCACTCCTTTTTTTTTTATCATTTTTTGTCAAAATATTCCATTTCTCTTCCACTGTTGTTTCTTCTTTGTATATTCCTTCCCAGTTTTCTTTTTGAAAGTCTCTTATTTTATCAACGTTTGTTTTTTCATACATCATTCTTCCTTTTCTATATTGTTCATTTCTTTTCATGTATTTTTCCTCATTTAGTTCCAGTTCACTGCCAAGGGAAAAGGGGACAAGTGTGAATGTAGTAGTTTCCGAGGGATTAGCCTGTTGAGTGTAGTAGGGAAGGCTTAAGGGATGATCTTAATTGAGAGGATTAGGAGAGGAACAGAAGGAGTAATTGGTGAGGAACAGTGTGGATTTAGGACGGGAAGAGGTTGTGTAGATCAGATCTTTGTGGTAAGACAGATATGTGAGAAAGCTATAGGAAAGGGGAAGGATGTTTTTTGGGCTTTTATGGATCTGGAAAAGGCTTATGATAGGGTAGACAGAAAGGAACTGTGGGAGGTTATGCAGATTTATGGGATAGGAGGAAAGCTTTTGGGAGCTGTCAAGAGTTTTTATGAGAGTAGTAGAGCATGTGTTAGGATTAGAAATGGAGAGAGTGAGTGGTTTGAAGTAAAGGTGGGACTTCGTCAAGGATGCGTTATGTCGCCCTGGCTGTTCAACTTATACATGGATGGGGTGGTGCGAGAGGTGAATGCTAGGGTAGTGAGTCAGGGATTGGAGATGGTTAAAGAAAATGGAGAAAAGTGAGAGGTGAGCCAGTTGTTGTTTGCTGACGACACTGCGCTTGTGGCAGGATCAGAGGAGGGATTGAGGAAGCTGGTGGCAGAGTTTGGGAGAGTATGTGATAGAAGAAAGCTAAAGATAAATGTGGGTAAAAATAAGGTGATGAGATGTACAAGGGGTGAAAGTGGCAGTAGACTGGAAGTGAACATTAAGGGAGAGCGACTGGAGGAAGTGGATAGTTTTAGATACTTGGGTGCAAGTGTAGCAGGAAAAGGTGGAGTGAAGGTGGAGGTAGAATGTAGATTGAGAGAAGCGAGCAAATGCCTTGGTGGATTAAAGAGTGTAATGAGGAATAGACATTTGGGAATGGATGCGAAGAGGAGACTGTATGAAGGAGTGATTGTTCCAACAGCACTGTATGGGGAAGAAAAGTGGAACATAAGAGAAGAAGAGAGAAGGAGTTTGAATGTGTTTGAGATGAGGTGTCTGAGAAGTATGGTGGGGGTTACTAGGCTGGATAAAGTGAGAAATGAGGAGGTGAGGAGGAGAACAGGGGTGAAAAAGGATTTGGGAGATAGGGTTGATGAAAAAGTATTAGGATGGTTTGGACACATGGAAAGAATGAGTGAAGAAAAACTAGAAAAAAGAGGTATGGAAGGCAGATGTGGAGGGAGTGAACATGAGGGGACGTCCTAGGATGAGGTGGATGGATGGGGTGAAGGGGGCTTTGGGGAAGAGAGGAATGTCTGTTGAGGAAGGAAGGGAGAGGACGGAAGACAGAGGTGAGTGGAGACGGGGTGTATATGGCTGAGGTTGAGACTGCATGAGGAGGAATAGGCGGGGGGGTGGGGGGTGGGGTGGTATGTGTGAGTAAATTTTGACGCAGCCCGAAGGGATTTCTCCCCGTCCTCGCCTTATATGCAAAGGGGGACGGAGAGGGGGGGTCGCCGATTAAATGAAGCGGCCTTGCTGTGGATGTGCTGTGTGTTGCGACACTGCTTCTGACCCTGGGCGGTGGGCTGGGTGCAGGGATGACCCGTCATCCAGGAGGTGCTCAGATGAGAGGAAGGGTGGGAGGGGTGTGGAGTGTATTTAGGGATGAAATGGGTGGGAGTGTTTTTATGCCTTTCCCTTTTTGGCTACCTCCCTTGAAAGGGGGAAAAAGCCTTGGTATATGTATGTATGTAGTTCCAGTTCAATCAATTTGTAGTCACTTTTACTTATTGGTGTTTTATATTCAATCTTTTCCACTATTTCAGGTTCAGATATGATTATTAGGTCTAGTCTCGATGGTTCTTCTTCATTTCTATACCTAGTGTTCTCCTGTATCCACTGTGTCATCGTATGGTCAATAATCATCTCGAGTAGAACATTTCCCCATGAGCCGTCACCACCCTTTACTGTCATCTCTTCCCACCAGACTTCTTTGCCATTAAAGTCGCCCATCATAACTATTCTTCCTCCATCTTCCATTATCTTCTTTAATGTTATCCTTGTGTCTTCTAACATACTTTTATGTTCACTCTCTTCCCACGAGGCTGTTT
>NC_134786.1:72255314-72272814 GCF_046742065.1 Oratosquilla oratoria
CCCAAACAACCCTGCGGTGAGTCGGCCGCTCCTCCTGCTCGAGATTACATTCTCCGACTCAAATCTGTAAAATAATAACACTGCATTAGATACAAAGTCACACATAAGGAACCACTTTCCTTCCAAATATAAAGCTAAGGGAAATTGAAAATAGGAGATGAGGGGGTTGTGTAGTTACCGTACCTGGTGTTTTTTGGACGCCACACATATCTTGCAGTGTTTGTCCCTTCTGAAGAAAACGTTTTCTCGTCGCAGAAGATAACGTTATCCCAGAAGGCGAGTGGCTTGTCTGCATATTGCAAGGCATATTCCATTCGTTTCTCCATGTTAATTGGCGTCAACTCGGGCTTCTTTGCAGGTGTGCGAGCATGCAAGCCCCTTTCTCGGTGCCTCGCACGGATTGTTTCCAAAGAGCACGACAGCCTTAAATTACCATGGATGTCATGTGCCTTGCAAAACGGGTCATCATTAGTCATACTTGCAATTGCCTGTTTTAAAAAAAGAAATGACAAAATAAAATATCGCTTTTCCTACCACTTCTTACTACACGGGGCAACAGCGAGCGCCTATAGATTTGGCAACAAGTTTAGAGGTGCCACTTAGTGCTGGGAAGCAAATAATTTGAACTACTTGCGCTCTCCAGATATATTCAAGATTACACATGTCGATGTATAGTAAATCCTTATCAACAAAGGAACAGCCTGACCACACTATGCTTACCTGGTCTTCTTCCTCAGTTGTGCATCTGGGACGGCCAGCCCGAGGACGGTTGTCTGTGGCACCTGTAAGGTGATACCTCTGTATCCACCTCGCTACCATGGGCAGGGAAACTCCCAATTTTTGAGAAATCTTCACATTTGGTAAACCTTCAATATGAAGGGATACTATGCTACCTCGCGTTCCCTTTGAAGTCTCCATCGGAAATAAGATTATCATGTCATAGTGAATCCATATGAACTCCGGAACTATTATTCGATTCATATTCATTCAGAAGGACTTCGAACAATTCGAACCCCAGAAATACCAACCCTTCGGTATCATAAGGTTATGTTCATGAGCGAATGTTTCGACACCCCTACTAACGATAGTTTTCTGTGTAGCTGTACCTGGTAAGGAGCCCATTAACTACCTGGTAAGGAGCCCATTAACTACCTGGTAAGGAGCCCATTAACTACCTGGTAAGGAGCCCATTAACTACCTGGTAAGGAGCCCACTAACTACCTGGTAAGGAGACCATTAACTAACTATGGCCATCATATGGGGGAATAATTAATTAACACTCGCTGCTCTCGTAACCGAATATGTACTTTCGGTGTCTATTAAGCTGCTGGATCCCCCGCACGGGATTCCTGCGTGTAGCGTCTTCCTCCCGAGCTTTGGCTTTGTAGTTAGTGGGGGGGGTGTCTTGACAGGTGGAAAAGAAAGAACCTCTTTACCCACAACAGACACAAACAAGAGAAATCACAAGAGCAGTCATGTATCTCATGGTGGAGAATATTTACTGGAGTGCGCGTCATTTTTCCTACACGGAAGATTTGGATTCTACATATCAAGAAATATTTTTCAAATGTATTTTTAAATCAAATGTAGGTTCATATGTTTAGTACTACTTTCTCCCTCCGCTAACTCCTTAATGACATACACTGAATTATAATTTATAATCTGATACGTGTCCTCCTTTCAAATATACAATCAATGTGCACGTAAAAGTGTATTTGTTGTCATTCACATTTGCCAGGATTATCTTCTTCTGAAATGCGACTTTATTTACCTCCTCTCTGAAATTAATTCTAGCTGTGCAATCTACCAATCTCTAGTCACTACCTATATCCACTTTACTTATAAAGAGTAACACAACAGCTTTAATCTCACCTCTTAATATGAAATCTATTTCCTTCAATGTCGTTACTTTTGAATTTTCCATCCGTATCTATAACCCACACGCGTTTAGATGACAGTGTTCATGATTCAGTCACTTTATCAATTAAATTCATCTGTACTAGTGTACTAGAAATTACAAGTGACGAGGCAACCTAGGCCCCAGAAATCATGGAACAGGTAAAACCACTTATGGAACAAGGAACATCGTTAAACCTTCTGAAACCCACAGACAATGAGGTTCATTGTATATTATTTCAATTATAAACCTAATGTACACGTAAGAAAAGCGTTCTTCAATCATAGTTTGATGCCATTGTAACTTTACTTCACTAAGAAAGAACCAGACCATCTGGACTATTACCAATATCAACAAAGTATTTTTCAAAAATCTCACAAACTGACTTAAAAAAACTTGTTGGATAAAAACATCAGGAAGACTTTAGAAATCAGTGACCCACTATAGACCGTCTACAGACGGTCTGTCTCGTCATCTCATCTCATCAAGAAAATAAAATGCAATAAGCTTCTGTGGTTACCGTTTATACATTAAAAAGAGCCGTTTGACGCAGTGGATCAAACGACAATAGTAGAATATATAGAGTGCCGCGGCATTGAAGAAATGAATTTGGGAGCGGGTTAGGGCGCCAGCGTCTGGAGGTCATTCTGCTAGTCACCCTGTGACGTCAACGAGAGTCTACGGCGCCTCAACACCTTTCATACCATGACGCCTATGTCGGTGTCATGATGCGCAACTACTAAGATGCCGTCTGCGTCGCGTCGGCGTCTTGGTTACATCTATTTTGTAGTAGTAGTGTATACACCACCTACATCACCACCATTTCCCACGCATTGTGAACGATGTCACAATCACCAACCAGACTCTCTGGCGCCTACCATATCCGCTTAAATCGCTGAGTCTGCATTTTACCAGCCGAGCGCACCTCCCCGGGCGCCCACAAACGGACTCACGAGCACACACACATAATGGATGCCATTAGACACGACCCACATAACACACGGAAACATTACATATTAACGAGCCACCCTCTAGATATTTATATATTACGACTTGTACAAAAAATATAGTATGTAATTAGTGGGTTGCCCCAGCCATGTGGGGCGACGGACTTTCAAGGTGGAATTATTAAACAAACGGATAAAACGCACCTCAAAACTTTGCTGAGTTTGCCACTTCTGGCAACAAAAACCCGGCGCAGAGGTCCAAGAGCGTCGATCTGATAGACGTGCCCTGTGTAAAGTGGTATACTGCAAACTCTGTGTTAAACTATGTACAATAGTGTACTCCAAACTCTGTGTAAAACGATGTATAATGCTAAACTGGAAACTCTGTGCAAAGGTGTGTAGAAATGTGTAGTCAACTCTCCTTAAGATTAACCAATAAAGTGAAGGAAACTCAAGATCGTATCTGTAAATCCAAGAAGATACGGGAAGGGTAGGTAAACAGTAGTTGCCTTACCCCGATATTCTGTCAACTGGCCTGATCATACTTTCTGTCGATATTAACAGAGTGAAAGAGAACAAGTAAGCTGTAACTTTATATCTTACGCATTGTCATGCATCATCGTACATCAGGCAGTTGATATTGCCAGGGAGATGTTGACTCGTATTGAAGGGGCTAAATTCCCAAACCCGGACAACGGGCTGTCATACCAAGCCACTTCAAATGCGGATAACGGCTGAGTTCTTGAAAAAAAGAAAAGAAAAAAAGAAAAGAAAAAAATAACATGTGACGCTCTTGGCAAAAACTGGTTTGACCTGTGGTCATATGATTTTATTCGCTTAAGACATTATTATTTACTTGCTCAACTGCAACGGTTGGTGGGAGTTGTGACAGGAGGGGGATGTCCGATGCCTGTCTCATTCCGCACAGACTTTTGACCCTGCTAAACCACATGCTGCTGTTCTGCTGTAAGTGCTTCATCTTGTTGGGGTGCGTGCGTGTGTGTGTGTGTGTGTGTGTGTGTGTGTGTGTGTGTGTGTGTGTGTGTGTGTGTGTGTATTTACCTAGTTGTATTTTACGGGAAGGGGAGCTATGCTCGTGGTGTCCCGTCTTCATATCTCATTTTATCTAAACTATTTTTAAATTCATGTATTGCTTTTGCACACACTACTTTCTCATCTAACTTGTTCCAACTGTCTATTACTCTGTGAGGAAAGCTGTTCTTTTTCACATCTCTTCTATAGCTGTCTTTCTTGATTTTCTTTCCGTGTCCTCTTGTATTTCTATTATCCCATTTCATTAGATCCTCTCTATCAATAACTTCTATGCCTTTCATGGTTCTGTAAATGGCTATCAAATCTCCTCTCTCTCTTCTTTGCTCTAGTGTCTGTAGCTCTAGTTTTGTTAGTCTCTCTTCATATGTTAATTTTGAGTGTTGGTGCCAATATTGTAATTGCTCTTTGTATTCTTTCAAGTTTTTTATACATATTTTTTGTACTTGGTGACCACATCGTTGCTGCATATTCCAATCGTGGTCTTATCAGAGTGATTAGTATTTTCTTCACCATTTCTTCATCCAGGTATGTAAATGCTACTTTGATTGTTCTTATTAAATTATAAGTTTCACCAAAAATCTTATTTATTTGTTTCTCAGGTGACATATTATTCATAACAATGACTCCCAGGTCCTTCTTATTTTCAACTTTTTTATTCTTTCTTCTCACAATTGATATGATCCTCTTATTCTGTTTTTGCTTTTTCCAAATTCCATTAAACTACACTTTTTAGTACTGAACTCCATCTCCCACTTCATACTCCATTCCCAGACTTTATCTAGATCACTCTGTAGTGATTCACAATATTCTTCCATCTTCACTTTTTTTTTTAATAGTTTTGCATCATCTGCAAAGAAGCTCATATAACTTTCAATTTCTTCATCCATATCATTAATATATATAGCAAAGATTATTGGGGCAAAAAACTGTTCCTTGTGGAACACCACTTATTACTTCATCCCAATTTGAGTCTTTGTCTCTTATCACTACTCTCATTTTTCTTTCTTGCAAAAAGTCTTCCATCCATTTAAGCAGTTTGCCCTGTATTCCTCCTTCGGTTTCTAATTTCTTAAGCAACTTATTATGTGGTACTTTGTCAAAAGCTTTTTTTAGGACTAGAAATGCACAATCAGCCCATCCATCTCTTTCTTGTATTATATCTATTAGCCTTGAATAGAAACATATTAAATTGGTGTCGCATGATCGTCCTTATCTGAATCCAAATTGTCTTGGATTTAGCACGTTTTTTTCTTCTAAATATTTTACCCATCTACTTTTGACAATTCTTTCACAAATTTTTGCTATTGTACTTGTTAGAGAGACTGCTCTATAGTTGGTAGGGTCTTCTTTATTTCCCCCTTTATATATAGGTACTATATTTCCTTTTTTCCAATCTTCTGGAACTTTTCCTTCTTTCAAGGAATTCATTATTATGCTATGTATTTTGTCGGCCAGTTCATTCCTGCATTCTTTCAGAATCCGCTTTGCTTTTTCATCTGGTCCATGCGATTTTCTGACATCAAGATTACTCAAGTGTTTCATTATTTCATTCTTTGTTACTTCTATTTCTTTCATAGGGGGGACTTTCTCTTTCCATTCGATCTCTTCAGGTTGTATGTTCTCCCTTGTAAACACTGATTTAAAATGCTTGATCATAATTTCCGCTATTTCTATTTCCTTTGTGTATTCAACTCCTCCTTGTCTTAATTTCTCCAAATCTTGTTTGTTTTTCAGTTTCTTCTTTACAAATCTGTAAAATAAATTGGGTTGATCTTTACATTTTTCTATGACATCTTTTCCATATTTTCTCTTTTCCTCTCTGCACGCTTGTACATATTCGTTTCTATAACAAGTATATATTTTCCATTTTTCAGGTCTTTTGTCTTTCTTGCATTTGGTCCAAACTTTATCTCTTCTGTCTTTTAACTCCCTATAACTTTTGTTGTGCCAGCACTTTACATATTCTTTTTCTTGTTTTTGTCTTGGAACATACTTTTCCACTCCTTTTTTTTATCATTTTTTGTCAAAATATTCCATTTCCCTTCCACTGTTGTTTCTTCTTTGTATATTCCTTCCCAGTTTTCTTTTTGAAAGTCTCTTATTTTATCATGGTTTGTTTTTTCATACATCATTCTTCCTTTTCTACATTGTTCATTTCTTTTCATGTATTTTTCCTCATTTAGTTCCAGTTCAATCAATATGTGGTCACTTTTACTTATTGGTGTTTTATATTCAATCTTTTCTACTATTCTAGGTTCAGATATGATTATTAGGTCTAATCTCGATGGTTCTTCATTTCTATACCTAGTGTTCTCCTGTATCCACTGTGTCATCGTATGGTCAATAATCATCTCGAATACAACATTTCCCCATGAGCCGTCACCACACTGTACTGTCATCTCTTCCCAGCAGACTACTTTGCAATTAAAGTCGCCAATCATAACTATACTTCCTCCATCTTCAATTATCTTCTTTAATGTTATCCTTGTGTCTTCTAACATACTTTTATGTTCACTCTCTTCCCACGAGGATGTTTTTGGAGGCACATAATTTATCACAATAGTTCTTCTCTTCTTATCTCTGTCTTCCACGTCGATCATAATCATCTCTACTGTATTCTTTCCATATGTGACACACCTCAACTTTATATCCTTCTTAGTCAGGAACATAACTCCACCCCCTTCTTTTGTCTCTGTTTCTAATCCAATAATTATATGCATCATGCCCTACACTTGGGTGGTAGTGGACCTTTTAATTTCGTTTCTACAATTCCCATTATGTCCGGTTCTTTTTCCTTCAGATAATCATTCAGCTCATTCAATCCTGTTACTAATCCATCTATGTTTGTGTAAGACACTCTTAGTTTTCTGCCACTTCCATTGTATTCTCTCTTTCCCTTTTGTTTTTCTCTAGTATGTCGTATTTCCTTACTTTCATATTCACTACTCTCCAATAGAATTTCTCTTTTTCTGACCCTGTTCTCTTCTCGTTTTTTTCCTTAGCTTCATGTCTTTTCGTTTTTTCCTCCTCTCTTTCCTCTTTATTCATTTCTCTTTTTATCCATACCTTTTCATGTTGTTCAATTGCTGCTAGTTTCCCTGTTTTTGCTAAGATATTCTCTGCCGTCGTTTGTGACCTGAATTTAATCTTAATTGGTCTGGTCTTATCTGTACTATACTTTCCGAGTCTAAACTTCTCTTCAATTTGTTTCATGATTTCAGGTTCATCTTCCTGAACTAATTCTAGTAATCTGCTTACTTTTTCATTTTCCTCATTGATTCTTGTGGTTCTATCTGGGTTGTGTTTCTCTTCCATTCCTAATATAATTATACATTTCTTTTTATCTGCTAAGTCTCTTACTATATTCTCCTTCTGTCTCATCACTTTAATAACTGAGTCTTCAGTTTGTTCTTTCATTTGCTGTTTAATTATGTCAGTAAATGCAACTTTACTGTTTTCTTGGATTTTTTCCAACCCTGTCCTTCTTTTGCTATGGCCTCTTTGTTGTCTTTATAATTCCTCTTTAATTCTTCATTCTCCTCTTTTACTTCTTTTAACTGTCTTTATAATTCTTGTATTTCATTAGTTAAGTTTTTGTTGCCCTTCTCTAGTTCTTCCAATTTTTCAACTCTCTGCGCAATCTATGCTATATTACCGAACCTATTCTCCCAATGTTTGGTCATTTCTTCAAGTTTTTCCTCTAGTCTTGCTAATCGGGTTTGGTTGGTATCCGCCCCCCCCCATCATTAAATCCCTTTTTCTTCAGAACTCCAATCTTCGCCGTCCATCCGACGAAAGTGTGTGTGTGTGTGTTTGTGTGTGTGTGTGTGTGTGTGTGTTTGTGCATGAGTGTGTATGTGTGTGTGTGTGTGTGTGTGCGTGTATTAAGCTTGGTCTTTGGATCACGTGTTGGACTCGTGATCGACAGCTATTTCCCTCACGGAAGAGAGCTCAGAGCTCGTATGACCGATCTATGGTTAATGTGTATGAGTGTGTGTGTGTGTGTGTGTGTGTGTGTGTGTGTGTGTGTGTGTTCGCGTGTACGCGTGTGTGCACGTGTGTGCGCGCGCGCGCGTGTGTGTACGTGTATGTGCACGTGTGTGTGTGTACGTCTGTGTCTGTCCTTGTGTGTGTGTGATTTACCTCGGTCTTTGGAACACGTGTTGGACTTGTGACCGATAGCTATTTCCCTCCCGGAAGAGAGCTCAAAGCTCGTATGACCGATCTATGGGTAATGACGTGACCTTACACGCACGCACACACACATCCAACTCCCCGCCCACGAGTTGGAGTAACGACTCGAAGAGTAGCGATACTAAAATTACTTAAGCCCTGGGCAGGATTCGAACCCGGACTGCCGTAGTAACAGTCAGGGACTCTACCAACCGCGCTACCGAGTCGTGTGTGTGTGTGTGTGTGTGTGTGTGTGTGTGTGTGTGTGTGTGTGTGTGTGTGTGCGTGCGTGTGTGTGTGAGTGTACATGCGTGTGGTTGTGTGCTTGTATGTATTTGAATATCTCATACTTTGTTACATATTACGATAAAGCCTATGAATATTATATCAAACATTTCGGGAGCCCCCGAGTACGAGTAAGAGGGAGAATTCATATTCAGTATGCGTTAGAGAGCTCGTACCTAAATCTAAATTAAATCCTTTAGCGTTAGAATATGCAATCCTCAATAAGGGGGATATCAACCCCTCATGTATGTATGTATGTACGTAAGCATACATATGTCGTATATGGATGTGCATGATGGTAGGGGTTCGGGAAATGCATTTTCCTTCTTTCCGTTTGGTCGGCACAATTTTGCAAATCTGTCTCGTCCGCCTTCGAAGACGGGGAGCCTCACGTCTGGCGAAGGGCGACTCGAAGTTTGTGCGGGAGAATTTTTCAAGATGAGAATCACCTATACTTGCGTCGGCCAAAGGGAGAGTCAATATTTGGCTAGAAGAACTTTTCAAGAGGCGCATTCAGAAAGAGAAATCACATACACTTTAAGAATTAGAAACGTCCGTACTTGGTGGTTAGTTCAAGAGCAGCCAGCCTCGTTCCAGGAGAACCCAAGAAAGCGGAAGAGGAGCTTGGCTTTCGACGGAGAAGACAACGAGGGCTCCACAGCGAAAAGAAGACGCGTGGAAAACCCGACCTCCGTCAGCAGCAAAACCCGTTGTACCTGCTGCGAACCCATGTCTGGGGTGGAGGAGGGACTGTGAGGTCCCCGGGTCGTTCTTGTCGAGAATTCCGACAACGATTCCCAACCAAAATTGAACAAGAGCTCCATCGAAAAAGAAGAATAGGAGCATCGGCCAAGACTCTCAGGGAGAAAGAGAGTCCGCCTGCGCTGCTGAGTGAAAGCGCCTCGTGGCTCGAGCCACAGGAAAGAAGAAGTCCCTTGTGCCAATTTGGCCTCGGGTGGAGGGAGGTTCTCCCCTCGGCTGAATAAAATCGCCCGGCGGCAGACAGAAGCAACGCGCCAAATACCAGTTCATCACTCGTCAAACGGTCTACACCATTGGATTCTAATCTTTTTTACCACCAACCGAAATGAGAGTTGTAAGGGTATTTCTGAGGACCGCTGGACAGTCTCGGAGGAAAACAAAAAAAAAAAAAAAAAAAAAAAAAAAAAAAAAAAAAAAAAAAAAAAAAAAAAAAAAAAAAAATCGATATATATTGAAAAAGGCAGAATTTCGAAACAGCAGGAAAGTAAAAATGAGCAATATTTCAGTGGCGCAGTAGGATCAGTCCAATTAGCATATAACACGGGTTTCTCTTCTTTGTGTTCTTCGTGTGGAATCAATCAGCAAGGGATGCAGCACTCGGGGGATTTGTTTTCCAAGAAGTGTGTGTGTGTGTGTGTGTGTGTGTGTGTGTGTGTGTGTGTGTGTGTGTGTGTGTGTGTGTGTGTGTGTGTGTGTATGTGCGTGCGTGTGTGTGTGCATGCGTGTGTGTGTGTGTGTGTGTGTGTGTGTGTGTACGTGTGTGCGTATGTGTGTGTGTATTCACCTTGATCTTTAGATCACGTGTTGGACTCGTGATCGACAGCTATTTCCCTCTCGTAAGAGAGCTCAGAGCTCGTATGACCGATCTATCGGTAATATGTGTGTGTGTGTGTGTGTGTGTGTGTGTGTGTGTGTGTGTGTGTGCACGCGCATGCGTGTGTGTGTGTGTGTCTGTGTGTGTGTGTATGTGTATGTGTACGTGTGTGTGTATGTGTGTATGTATTCACCTTGGTCTTTGGATCACGTGTTGCACTCGTGATCGACAGCTACTTCCCTCCCGAAAGAGAGCTCAGAGCTCGTATGACCGATCTATCGGTAATGTGTGTGTGTGTGTGTGTGTGTGTGTGTGTGTGTGTGTGTGTGTGTGTGTGTGTGTGTGTGTGTGTGTATGTGTGTGTGTATGTGCGCGTGTGTGTTCGTGTGCGTTTGCGTGTGTGTGTGCGTTTGCGTGTGTGTGTGCGTGTGTGTGTGCGTCTGTGTGTGTGTGTGCGTGTGTGCGTGTGTGTGTGTGTGTGCGTGTGTGTGCGTGTGTTTTTTTATTATTATTACTAATATTATTACTAATATTACTTATATGAATATCATGCATATTACACAACGTAACATTTTTTTTCTTCAAAAGTTTTGTTTATTGTATTTTTTTTAGAGTTTATTAATCCATTTTTCCTGCTGATTTCAAATATGCAATTATTTTTTCTGTATCATCGACCGTTATAGAAATACATATAATTTCAATGTTACTATGTATATTTTGGAATTGTTATGTGGTCTGCTACTAAATGCTTATCTAATTTTCTCTTTCAGATCAATGACTGAACTATTTACCTTTTAAGATGGCTACTAGAGGATGTGAAAATTATCCTGATACATTTTGCTATGTGTGTGGTTATTATATTGGGAAAAAACAAGTACTACATAAGATCGTGAGAGGTGCTAAAGTGTGGATAGCGCACAGACTATTTCGGAATGCCCATGGGTGACCAGCACAAGCCATGGGCACCTCATGTGATATGTGGAAGCTGCCGATCTACTCTAGAAGGATGGCTGAGAGGTACAGGAAGGGCAATGCCTTTTGCCATTCCTAGAATATGGAGAGAGCCGAAGAACCATCACGACGACTGCTACTTTTGTATGATTGATGTGACGAAGTACAGGAAAGTGAAAGGAAGACAAGCTCTGCAGTATCCAGACATACCATCATCTAGAGCACCTGTCCCACATGATGATAGCTTACCAGTACCACAACCACCACAAAATGCAAGTTTATTTTTATCATACTCTCTTTACTTTTAATTAACTTCAATATTAAGTACTTAATATACATTCACTTTCCTAAAGATATATGGAATACTAATGCTATTCGTCTTTGTTGAAGTTGCTATATTTAGTTATTTCTTTCTTTCCAGATGGAAGATGCAATGGAAATTTCATCTGAAGGGTCAGCAGGTAGCAGCAGCCATGAAATGGGAGACGAAGATTTCGCACCAAGAACGACTTCGGAGCCAGACTTTCCAAGTCAGAGTGAGCTAGATGACTTAATCAGAGACTTAGGTCTTACTAAGTCAGGAGCTGAGCTTCTTACATCAAGGATGAAAGAATGGAATCTACTAGGAGAAGACTGCAGGACATCTGTGTACCGGAAACGACATGAAGAATTTAAAATTTACTATGACTTTAGTGATATGTGTTATTGTAAGGATGTTACTGGTTTGTTTACAGCCCTTGGACTAGAACATGATCCTGCAGAATGGCGACTGTTCATAGATAGCTCAACACGAAGTCTCAAAGCAGTATTGCTCCACAATGGAAATAAAAACCCATCTTTGCCTCTTGCACACTCAGTACAGAAGAAAGAAAACTATCATAATGTTCCTTCTTTCTCTCGGACAATGTTGTGCAAAATACAACAAGCCAACGTAATAGTTGTAGCTTTTTCTGGGCTTACTAACATAACATTCTCGAGAACACGGAATTTTTTGGTCAACATACCGAATGCACATTCAACTCTTCTTCTGGCTCTTAACAGGCAATAATTGTAGATCCTTTTCTGATTATTTAGTTGTTTCCTAGGAAATGGGCGCATCAGATTTTTAGAAATAGGGTACGCTTCATCAGCAACAAAGACAAACGGAAATTGAATTTCAGTTTCTGTGCAAATATGCCTAGCCGGTGGAATATTCAATGATTGGCTAAAAAATAGTTTTCCAAAATTGAATTACGGAAGACGCCACTGTCGCTATTTCGTCCATAATCTCCGATATCGACGAATAGAAATTTAGCTTCTGCATCCACAACCGCTTGTAGTACTATTGAATTAAATCCCTTGTAATTATAGAACGATGAACCAGAGTTGGGAGGGCATTGTATTCGGACATGTTTGCTATCTATCGCTCCCAAACAATTCGGAAAGTTCCATATTGAATGAAATTTCTCTGCCACATCTTTCCATTTCTCAGTTGTCGGCTTCTTCATATAAATAGGAGATCATTTTTTCCAGATTACAGAGCATGTTTCCTCAACTAGTTTGCTGATCGTACTAGTTCCAATGCGAAAGTAATAATGAAGAGATTGAAAACGCTCTCCCATCGCCACAAACCTGAAATAAATTAACTCATGTAAATGATAACAACGGAATTATTTATATACATTAGTGGGGAAACCAAATATTGTTAAATTAGGTCTGACAGCATACATGTTGTCAATAATTTATTGATTACATTTTAACTTATAAATTCTTTTAACGTTCAATAATGTAGCGTAAATTCCGAATTACCGACTAGCGAAATCTGTTTCAAAATGCTGACATGTGTACCTCAGAGCAATAAAATACATGCTGCCATTGTCAATCAATATACGTTGCCGAACAACATGTACTTCATTGCTCTGAGTGATACTGGTAAACATTTTGAAACAGATGTCATTGGTCGATTAATTCAAATTTTACCATATGGTACAATGCATATTGCCAATTATTTATATTGTTCCATTCTTTCAGGTCAAAAATGCAAAGCAAAATGGAACAGTATAAGAACATCATATTCAAGATTCTTAAGAGATGAAAAACAACCGAGTGGCTCAGGTGCCAGTAAGAAAAAGAAGTGGTACTTAGCAGAAAGTCTGGCATTTCTACGAGACTATATGGGAAAACACCGCAACCTTGGAAGCAATAGCAATGTAGTGGATGAAAATGAAGCAGAGCAAAATGCTGACGTCTCACATTTTTCAGAAGAAGCAGATGGAATTGCAATCCCTGCAGAACAAAGTAGCCCTTGCCCAGACAATTTTGCACAACCACCCCCTAAGAAAAAAAATGAAAGGGAAAACATCGATGATCACAGATGTGGCGGGGCCAATGATAGAATTTCTAAAGAGTCGAACAAGTGTAGCCAAAACGGAAATGACTCAGAGTCACAATTCAAAATTCCTGGAAAGTCTTGTACCAGATATGGACAAATTGACGCCAAGAAGGCAGAGGCAGTTTAAAGAAAAAGTTCTTACCACTTTGAATCGGTTTTTGGATGAACAGGAGGAAGAGGCCGTCTGGCTCTCACGGAATCCCCAATGTACAACAACCCTAGCACCGTCTCCTCAATATGTAAATTCCCCTAGTCCACAGCAGCTGATTAATTCACCTAGTCCACAGCATCTGATTAACACAGGAATAGAATCTGTGCAGCAACCCGTGCTATCTACCCCACACTTTTCTCAACAGAACTGCCAAGACAACACCACATGGAACAATTTGTAATTATATTATAATGTTGTTTAATAGCTACATGCAGTAGTAAATAGTAATTACGAATTTATGTAGCGTCTACATACCTTAGAGTAACGAGCAGTCTTTCTTCAGGTGTTATGCTCCTTCGTATATTTGTATCACTTTTCCTGATGTTATGTTCTATCATATTTAGAATATGATTAAAAGTACCAATACTTAATCTAGTCAAATTTCTGAGTTTTCTTTCGTCTTCTTTGAGTTCCTGTACAAAGTTTCTAAGAGAATTTTGTTCATCTCTCTTCCGGTTAATGGGGTGGACCCACATGCGTTTGTCACTTCTTCCAAATAAGTGTTTTGCATCCACTGCCACACAAGAACAGCACAAATTTCATCGTCTTCGGTGTTCATTCTCCCACTGTTCTACCAATAATGAGTTATGATTGAAAGCTTGTGTCTTGAACTATATAGGCCATGGATGATGACAAAATGTTTTGCGTGAACGCAAAACGTTTTGTTTGAAGACGTTTTTGCTTGATCAGTGTGCAAATGACACAGCAAAATGTTTGGCAAGCAAACAAAACATTTTGAATGACGATGTTTTTTCATTCATTCCTTTCTACACTGATACAACAAAATGTTTTTACGTTAAGCAAAATGTTTTGTTTGAAGGCGTTTTTGCTTGATCAGTGTGCAATCAGCTTAAGACATTATTATTTACTTGCTCAACTGCAACGGTTGGTGGGAGTTGTGACAGGAGGGGGATGTCCGATGCCTGTCTCATACCACACAGACTTTTGACCCTGCTAAGCCACATGCTGCTGTTCTGCTGTAAGTGCTTCATCTGGTTGGGGTGCGTGCGTGTGTGTGTGTGTGTGTGTGTATTTACCTAGTTGTATTTTACGGGAAGAGGAGCTATGCTCCATTGATTGCATCTTCCATCTGGAAAGAAAGAAAAAACTAAATATAGCAACTTCAACAAAGACGAATAGCATTAGTATTCCATATATCTTTAGGAAAGTGAATGTATATTGAGTACTTAATATTGAAGTTAATTAAAAGTAAAGAGAGTATGATAAAAATAAACTTGCATTTTGTGGTGGTTGTGGTACTGGTAAGCTATCATCATGTGGGACAGGTGCTCTAGATGATGGTATGTCTGGATACTGCAGAGCTTGTCTTCCTTTCACTTTCCTGTACTTCGTCACATCAATCATACAAAAGTAGCAGTCGTCGTGATGGTTCTTCGGCTCTCTCCATATTCTAGGAATGGCAAAAGGCATTGCCCTTCCTGTACCTCTCAGCCATCCTTCTAGAGTAGATCGGCAGCTTCCACATATCACATGAGGTGCCCATGGCTTGTGCTGGTCACCCATGGGCATTCCGAAATAGTCTGTGCGCTATCCACACTTTAGCACCTCTCACGATCTTATGTAGTACTTGTTTTTTCCCAATATAATAACCACACACATAGCAAAATGTATCAGGATAATTTTCACATCCTCTAGTAGCCATCTTAAAAGGTAAATAGTTCAGTCATTGATCTGAAAGAGAAAATTAGATAAGCATTTAGTAGCAGACCACATAACAATTCCAAAATATACATAGTAACATTGAAATTATATGTATTTCTATAACGGTCGATGATACAGAAAAAATAATTGCATATTTGAAATCAGCAGGAAAAATGAATTAATAAACTCAAAGAAAAATACAATAAACAAAACTTTTGAAAAAAAAATACGTTGTGTAATATGCATGATATTCATATAAGTAATATTAGTAATGATATTAGTAATAATAAAAAAACACGCACACACACACACACGCACACACACACACACGCACACACACACGCACACACACACACACACGCACACACACACGCAAACGCACACACACACACACACGCAAACGCACACGAACACACACGCACACATACACACACACATACACACACACATATACACACACATACACACACACACACACACACACACACATACACACACACACACACATTACCGATAGATCGGTCATACGAGCTCTGAGCTCTCTTCCGGGAGGGAAGTAGCTGTCGATCACGAGTGCAACACGTGATCCAAAGACCAAGGTGAATACATACACACATACACACACACGCACACACGTACACATACACACACACACACACACACACACGCATGCGCGCGCACACACACACACACACACACACACACACACACACACACACACATATTACCGATAGATCGGTCATACGAGCTCTGAGCTCTCTTACGAGAGGGAAATAGCTGTCTATCACGGGTCCAACACGTGATCTAAAGACCAAGGTAAATACACACACACACACACACACACATACGCAAACACGCACACACACACACACACGCACGCACATACACACACACACACACGCATGCACACACACACGCACGCACACATTACACCTCTCATGGCGCTGTGGTTAGAGCTCTGGCCTGCCACTACGGAGGTCCGGGTTCGATCCTCGCCCGGGGCTGAAATAATATCAGTATCGCAGCGCTGAGGGGTGTTACTTCAACTCTCGTGGGCGGGGAGTTGGGGGTGTGTGTGTGTGCAAGGTCATAGCATTACCCATAGATCGGACCTACGAGCTCTGCTCTCTTCCAGGAGGGAAATAGCTGTCGATCATGAGTCCAACACGTGATCCAAAGACCAAGTGAATACACACGCGCGCCCACACACACACACACACACACGCACGCACGCACATACGCACGCGCGCACGCACATACACACACACACACACACACACACACACACACAAACACACACACTTCTTGGAAAACAAATCTCCCGAGTGCTTCAGCCCTTGCTGATTGATCCCACACGAAGAACACAAAGAAGAGGAACCCATGTATGCTAATTGGACTGATCCTACTGTATCACTGAAATATTGCTCATTTATACTTTCCTGTTATTTCGAAATTCTGCCTTTATCAATATATATCATATTTCTGTTTTTCTTTTTTCATCCAAGACTGTCCAGCGGTCCTCAGAAATACCCTTGCAACCCTCATTTCGGTTGCTGGTAAAAAAAATATTAGAATTCAATGGTGTAGACCGTTTGACGAGCGATGGACTGGTATTTGGCGCGTTGCTTCTGTCTGCCGCCGGGCGATTTTATTCAGCTGAGGGGAGAACCTCCCTCCTCCCGAGGCCAAATTGGCACATGGGACTTCTTCTTTCCTGTGGCCCGAGCCAGGAGGCGCTTTCACTCAGCAGCGCAGGATGCGGCCTCTCTCTTTCTCCCTGAGAGTCTTTGCCGATGCTCCTATTCTTCTTCTTTTTTTTTTCTTCTTCTTTTTTTGATGGAGGTCTTCTTCAATTTTGGTTGGGAATCGTTGGCGGAATTCTCGACAACAACGACCCGGGGACTTCACAGTCCTTCCTCCACCCCAGACATGGGTTCGCAGCAGGTACAACGGGTTTGGCTGCTGACGGAGGTCGGGCTTTCCACGCGTCTTCTTTTAGCTGTGGAGCCCTCGTTGTCTTCTCCGTCGAAAGCCAGAGTCCTCTTCCGCTTTCTTGGGTTTTCCTGGAACGAGGCTGGCTGCTCTTGAACTAACCACCAAGTAAGGACATTTTTAATCCTTAAAGTGTAGGTGATTTCCATTTCTGAATGCGCCTCCTGAAAAGTTCTGCTGGCCAAATATTGACGCTCCCTTTGGCCGACGCAGGTGTAAGTGACTCTCATTTTTCACTGCGTTGTGTCCTCTCGAAAAATTCTACCGCACAAACTTCGAGTCGCCCTTCGCCAGACGTGAGGCTCCCCGTCTCCAAAGGCGGACGAGACAGATTTGCAAAATTGTGCCGACCAAACGGAAAGAAGGAAAATGCATTTCTCGA
>NC_134786.1:72275314-72280314 GCF_046742065.1 Oratosquilla oratoria
AAAACATCTATTACAAATTAGTCAGTTTAGGTTAGTTTTTAAGAAAACATTTATTACAATTTAGTCAAAGCTTTATATGTGTATGTGTGTGTATTAAAAAAACTCCCAGTCCCACATGGACCCTCCAAACATAGACCCATGCATGCAGAGGCGGACAAAAGTTTATACACCACACCCACCCACAAACACCCTCCTTTTACTCACTTGCGTGGTAGATAGCATACTAAAGTAGCACCAATTAAAGTATGACTTTTTCCCTTTACAATGACATAACAATCAAAATAATATGTAAAATAGAACCAGACATATAGCTTATTAAAGGACAAAAACATTGATTTTTCAGGAGAGACAGTTAAACTGGGAGGCTGGATACTGTAGATAGGCGGCATGCTTCTACCTCTAACTTTGATAACGCACTGATATCTATAAAATTCAAAATCATGTGTTTACTGTTGAGAATCATAGCTTGCTTCCGATTGGTGGGAGGAGTTGCCAGATATCTCCATAAACACAATATCGTAAACAAAATAGAACTGGCTATCGAATTTTTTACTTTATTTCAATATACAGAATATGCAATGGGGTTGTGACTACACACCATAGTAGGATGAAATTTGTTTAAAGATTTAAGTCATAAAGGCGACTACTACCTCACGAGTCTTTTACCGGTAATTCCGGTAACGGCATTGTTGTTTACCGGTAATTCCGGTACTGAGATTAGCGATATTTGCACAGCACTAAAGCACAGGGTTGGAAAAAAATCCAAGAAAACAGTAAAGTTGCATTTACTGACATAATTAAACAGGAAATGAAAGAACAAACTGAAGACTCAGTTATTAAAGTGATGAGACAGAAGGAGAATATAGTAAGAGACTTAGCAGATAAAAAGAAATGTATAATTATATTAGGAATGGAAGAGAAACACAACCCAGATAGAAGCACAAGAATCAATGAGGAAAATGAAAAAGTAAGCAGATTACTAGAATTAGTTCAGGAAGATGAACCTGAAATCATGAAACAAATTGAAGAGAAGTTTAGACTCGGAAAGTATAGTACAGATAAGACCAGACCAATTAAGATTAAATTCAGGTCACAAAGGACGGCAGAGAATATCTTAGCAAAAACAGGGAAACTAGCAGCAAGTGAACAATATAAAAAGGTATGGGTAAAAAGAGAAATGAATAAAGATGAAAGAGAGGAGGAAAAATGAGAAGAGAACAGAGTCAGAAAAAAAATTCTATTGGAGAGTAGTGAATATGAAAGTAAGGAAATACGACATACTAGAGAAAAACAAAAGGGAAACAGAGAATGCAATGGAAGTGGCAGAAAACTAAGAGTGTCTTACACAAATATAGATGGATTAATAACAGGATTGAATGAGCTGAATGATTATCTGAAGGAAAAAGAACCGGACATAATGGGAATTGTAGAAACGAAATTAAAAGGTCCACTACCATCCAACAGTGTAGGACATGATGCATATAATTATTTGATTAAAAACAGACACAAAACAAGGGGGTGGAGTTATGTTCCTGACTAAGAAGGATATAAACGTGAGGTGTGTCACATATGGAAAGAATACAGTAGAGATGATTATGATCGAAGTGGAAGACAGAGATAAGAAGAGCAGAAAGTTTGTGATAAATTATGTGCCTCCAAAAACAGCCTCGTGGGAAGAGAGTGAACATAAAAGTATGTTAGAAGACACAAAGATAACATTAAATAAGATAATGGAAGATGGAGGAAGAATAGTTATGATGGGCCACTTTAATTGCAAAGAAGTCTGCTGGGAAGAGATGACAGTAAAGGGTGAAGACGACTCATGGGGAAATGTTCTACTCAAGATGATTATTGACCATATAATGACAGTGGATACAGGAGAACACTAGGTATAGAAATGAAGAACCATCGAGATTAGACCTAATAATCACATCAGAACCCGAAATAGTGGAAAATATTGAATATAAGACACCAATAAGTAAAAGTGACCACATGTTGGTTGAACTGGAACTAAATGAGGAAAAACGCATGAAAAAAATGAATATAGAAAGAGAAGACTGATGTATGAAAAAACAAACGTTGATAAAATAAGACTTTCAAAAAGAAAACTGGGAAGGAATATGCAAAGAAGAAACAACAGTGGAAGAGAAATGGAATATTTTGACAAAAATGATAAAAAAAAGGAGTGGAAAAGTATGTTCCAAGACAAAAACAAGAAAAAGAATATGTAAAGTGCTGGCACAACAAAAGTTATAGGGAGTTAAAAGACAGAAGAGATAAAGTTTGGACCAAACGCAAGAAAGACAAAATACCTGAAAAATGGAAAATATATACATATTCTTTTTCTTGTTTTTGTCTTGGGACATACTTTTCCACTCCTTCTTTTTTATCATTTTTTGTCAAAATATTCCATTTCTCTTCCACTGTTGTTTCTTCTTTGTATATTCTTTCCCAGTTTTCTTTTTGAGTCTCTTATTTCATCGTTTGTTTTTTACATACATCATTCTTCCTTTTCTATATTGTTCATTTCTTTTCATGTATTGTTCCTCATTTAGTTCCAGTTCAATCAATATGTGGTCACTTTTACTTATTGGTGTTTTATATTCAATCTTTTCTACTATTCTAGGTTCAGATATGATTATTAGGTCTAATCTCGATGGTTCTTCATTTCTATACCTAGTGTTCTCCTGTATCCACTGTGTCATCGTATGGTCAATAATCATCTCGAGTAGAACATTTCCCCATGAGCCGTCACCACCCTTTACTGTCATCTCTTCCCAGCAGACTTCTTTGCAATTAAAGTCGCCCATCATAACTATTCTTCCTCCATCTTCCATTATCTTCTTTAATGTTATCCTTGTGTCTTCTAACATACTTTTATCTTCACTCTCTTCCCACGAGGCTGTTTTTGGAGGCACATAATTTATCACAAACGTTCTGCTCTTCTTATCTCTGTCTTCCACTTCGATCATAATCATCTCTACTGTATTCTTTCCATATGTGACACACCTCACGTTTATATCCTTCTTAGTCAGGAACATAACTCCACCCCCTTGTTTTGTCTCTCTTTCTAATCCAATAATTATATGCATCATGTCCTACACTGTTGGGTGGTAGTGGACCTTTTAATTTCCTTTCTACAATTCCCATTATGTCCGGTTCTTTTTCCTTCAGATAATCATTCAGCTCATTCAATCCTGTTATTAATCCATCTATGTTTGTGTAAGACACTCTTAGTTTTCTGCCACTTCCATTGTATTCTCTCTTTCCCTTTTGTTTTTCACTAGTATGTCGTATTTCCTTACTTTCATATTCACTACTCTCCAATAGAATTTCTCTTTTTCTGACCCTGTTCTCTTCTCGTTTTTTTTTCCTTAGCTTCATGTCTTTTCGTTTTTTCCTCCTCTCTTTCCTCTTTATTCATTTCTCTTTTTATCCATACCTTTTCATATTGTTCACTTGCTGCTAGTTTCCCTGTTTTTGCTAAGATATTCTCTGCCGTCCTTTGTGACCTGAATTTAATCTTAATTGGTCTGGTCTTATCTGTACTATACTTTCCGAGTCTAAACTTCTCTTCAATTTGTTTCATGATTTCAGGTTCATCTTCCTGAACTAATTCTAGTAATCTGCTTACTTTTTCATTTTCCTCATTGATTCTTGTGCTTCTATCTGGGTTGTGTTTCTCTTCCATTCCTAATATAATTATACATTTATTTTCATCTGTTAAGTCTCTTACTATATTCTCCTTCTGTCTCATCACTTTAATAACTGAGTCTTCAGTTTGTTCTTTCTTTTGGTGTTTAATTATGTCAGTAAATGCAAATTAACTGTTTTCTTGGATTTTTTCCAACCCTGTGCTTCTTTTGCTATGGCCTCTTTGTTGTCTTTATTATTCGTCTTCAATTCTTCATTCTCCTCTTTTACTTCTTTTAACTGTCTTTTTAATTTTTCTATTTCATTAGTAAAGTTTTTGTTCACCTTCTCTAGTTCTTCCAATTTTTCAACTCTCTGCGCAATCTATGCTATATTACCGAACCTATTCTCCCAATGTTCGGTCATTTGTTCAATTTTTTCCTCTAGTCTTGCTAATCGGGAGAGGTTGGTATCCGCTTCCCCCCCCTCATTAAATCCCTGGAAATTATTATCCTCACCTTCCATTGTGCTGCTCTTATTTATATTTCTAATCTTTACATTTTTGTTAATCTCTTCACCAAAATCATCGGTCCTTCTCTTGTTTACATGACGAATGGCCTCCTGGACCAAGTCCTCCCTTTCCTCGTTTTCTTCCATTTCCGTCAGTAATCCCTCCCCTTCTCCTTTTCCCTCACTTTCCCACTACACCACGAGCTTTCCCCTTCACTGTAAATACAATAAGGTACTTCCTTTGCGTTGAGATCCACGAAAATTTCACTTTTTCTTCAGAACTCCAATCTTCGCCGTCCATCCGACGAAAGTGTGTGTGTGTGTGTGTGTGTGTGTGTGTGTGTGTGTGTGTGTGTGTGTGTGTTTGTGCATGCGTGTGTGTGTGTGTGTGTGTGTGTGTGTGTGTGTGTGTGTGTGTGTGTGTGTGTGTGTGTGCGTGTATTAACCTTGGTCTTTGGATCACGTGTTGGACTCGTGATCGACAGCTATTTCCCTCCCGGAAGAGAGCTCAGAGGTCGTATGACCGATCTATGGGTAATTTGTGTGTGTGTGTGTGTGTGTGTGTGTGTGTGTGTGTGTGTGTGTGTGTGTGTCTGTGTGTGTATGTGTGTGTGTATGTGTGTGTGTACGTGTGTGTGTGCACGTGTGTACGCGCGCGCGTGTATGTGTACGTGTATGTGCATGTGTGTGTGTGTACGTCTGTGTCTGTCCTTGTGTGTGTTTGATTTACCTCGGTCTTTGGAACACGTGTTGGACTTGTGACCGATAGCTATTTCCCTCCCGGAAGAGAGCTCAAAGCTCGTATGACCGATCTATGGGTAATGACGTGACCTTACACGCACGCACACACACATCCA
>NC_134786.1:72285314-72322814 GCF_046742065.1 Oratosquilla oratoria
TCTTTCTATTTTCTTTATGTTCTTTTTTGGTACTGGGGGACCACAATGTCGCCGCATACTCTAGTCTAGGCCTTATCAATGTAACCAATTTTTTTTCATCATGTCTTCGTCCAGGTAAGCAAAAGCCACTTTTATTGATCTTAGCAAGTTGTAAGTCTCCCCGACAATTTTGTTAATCTGTGTATCATAGGACAAGTCGTTTGTGATAATAACTCCCAAGTCTTTTTCGGATCCTACTTTCTTTACTTCCTTGGTTCCAATTGTATAATTTCTTGATATTCTGTTTTTGCTTTTTCCAAACTCCATTATGCTACACTTTAGTATTAAGAAGATTCAAGATTCGGCAAGATTCAACGTTTTTCATGCATTATCCATCATTTGGCAATCCCTGAATCCCATCACCATTGATGAAAGGATCAGAGCAAACACAACTTACCCGTGATCAATCATTGCATTATCAATCGATATCATTAACGCAACGCATCAATCAACTTTAATTTGTTGATGTACGTACGTATGTGTACGCGGTATAGCTGCTAGAGTTCAATGGCTTACCTAGCCTAGCTTCGTATCAGCTGCATGCGCGCGTATACCAGTACATGTTGACTAGACTTTACACGACTATCGTGCTACATAATGTCGCTAGTTGCGAATTGCATGGTACCTGTATGCAGGGAAGTTCATTGGTTGCATGCAGCTAGCTGCCCAATCAACGCGCTGACTACATGTACAATGCACCATTGACTAAATAACAGTAACTGGATCGAATCATAAAAAATTCAAAGTGCAAGAGTTAAAGAGTGAGTAAAACTGATTAAGAGAGAATGAGAAGTTGAGAACTACATGCTAATGGATTAATCAAATAATCATATAAACAGGTTTAACCTATTAGGTTGCTATAACTAGATTAATATCAAGTAATGAAAATTACATAGTGACCTTGTACTGCTACCATAGAAGACCTAAATAGTACTATGCAGAACAGCAGAAAGTCAGAAACTACTAATTTTATTTTACAAAACTCTGCAAGTGGATCTTATACAACTTAACAAGGAAAATCAGTAATTTGCGTCATATTGATATCCATTAAAGGTCAGATATCAACAGATATACCATTCGCTAAAAATCATCGTATTGCTCGAAAAAGTACTTTTTAAAAGCATACAAATAAAGTTTTTACCTGTTACAGAAGAATTTATTCAGAAAATTCACTTTTAATTGCGACTCACATACCACTTTTCCGAAGTCTAGATGTTCAAGTCGATTAGTAATTAGTACCAGTAATCGCCGCTAGGTGAACCGGCGGTGACGTCACAGTTGCCAAACAAAGAAACACACGCTGTAGTTCAGCTCAGTCATTCCAATCGAGTTATTAATCTTCATGTTCGTTTTTAATCCAAATTTGTTCGGAAAAATGTCCCATTGTGCATTCCAATTCGGAAGGATAGTATGTATGGTGGAAGAAGAAGAGGAAGAGGAGTTTGATATCGCCGAACATCGCATTGTAAAGCCTTACCAGTTCGAACTGATAATAGGACAGCCCGTTTCTTCGTCGGAATACAGTGCAAGTGAAGATGAAGAAAGTGGTGAACAAAATAGCGAAGAAGAAGGGGAAAGCGATTTGTCAGATTCAGAACCCGAGACCACGGGGGAGGAGACGGAATTCGACGGCGACGTTGATTTAGACGGTGCCGAGAATCAAGATGGGCCTACCACCCCTCCTAGACGCAAACGCAAAAGATCTGACCACTCTCATAGGATTGGGAATACCAACTGGTATGAAATTCAGTGCATTATTCCTACCTTATTTAGGCTATCATTGCAAGCATGGGATGGGGTCCTTTGTTTTTATGTCGACGATCATTTGTCAGTCTCTCTCTAAAATTCCAAGCATGGGGGGAAAATTAAATGATATGAATTGCCTTGTGGCCATTTCTTCCTGCAAGATCGAGATTATTCATTTATAATACTGGAATGAATGAATACATGTAAATAAAATGAAGCCAAATAATCTTTTAATAAGTACTGTCAACTGTGTATTTTCTATTTTACTAAACACAGTAAAGTGCATAAAAATAAAAATATGTACAAGGAAAAACATCATAAAATGACTATCAATATTTATGCAGTTGTTTCTTTCAGGCTATACAGATATATTGCTTACCGGCACTTCACCAGATGGATTTACCACATCCTTGGTAAAAAAAAAAAACAGAAAAGTTTTGCCATCTTGTGCAGTCTCACGAATTCGTGCACAGTGGGAAAGTGAGGACTATACATACTGTGGTTTCAAATATCCCCAAGTTTGATGTGAACGCAATGACATGTGATATAAATATCAGGAAGCAATGTGGACTTATGAAATCACTGTTAGTTTGATTACAAAGTCATGTACCATGTACTAGTCTGTTGACTCTTTATCATGTTTATGTGATGGCAATACTGCTGCTGTACACAACCTAGTCAGTGCTTCAATGATTAAACCGTGTTCGCGATTGTCTTTCAGACACTACATCTGATTTAGTGTGTCTTTTGTAGGTATCTGCAATATTTTATACCTCCGGTCCAGCGGCGTCCAGTCGGGGAGGCTAAGGGGGGGCTGAGCAAATTTTTGGGGGCTAATAGTAATATGATAATACACATATATTATCCTCATTTCAGAAGGGGAGGGGGTTAATGGTAGGGCTAGCACTGATGGCTGACAAATCTTTAGCCCTGGCAATTAAAAATTCCACTTAATAAAATTATTTCAATGAGTGTTTTAATTTTTCAATTTGCTCATTTCAGTTGGGGGGGCTAATGGGGGGGCTGGCCAATTTTTTGGGGGCTGAAGCCACCCAAAGCCCCCCCCCCCCCCATGGCGCCGCCACTGCTCCGGTCCATGGCTTCAGGGCCAGTTCAATTCACTAGGCCTATATAGGCCATCCTGCATGTCCATGGAATTTATAACAAGCCCTCTCTGACATAGGCATAGGCCTAAGCCTAACGCATGCACATGATGCATGGAGTCAGAAAAAGTAAACTGCCTGCGGTACCTCAAGCCTCCGGCGTTTATCAAACGCTGACCTCCTACTTTTCTTTTTTGGTTTCGGCGTGGAATGCTTTGTAGTAGCTGCAAAAATTGAGGGCACGGCACCAGGTTTTAGATGTCTCCTGGTCTTAAATCCAATCGATAACGCTAGATTCATTTCGAAGCACCTCTTCGAAGTGGTAAGAGCAAAGTTCTGAAAACTTCGAAGGCTCCCACAGTTTGCCCGGTCTTTTGCCTGCTCTGTTCACCTTTCTATCCATTCCGATCGTCGGGTTGGCTCCGTAGAAAATTGAAACTCCTCCCACTTCCACTACCATTGTTGCAGCCTGCGGCAACGCAATACACCATTATTATCACAATTTTGTGACAATAAAATAAAAAAAATGAGACACTCAAGAGACGACACACTACTGACAATGTAAAAGCGATACGATGCACTCTCAGAATATCAATATTGTTTGGCAACTGTGACGTCACGACCGCGGAATTCCCCAAACGTTCCCAAAGTGCACGGGCGGGTTGTTTCGAATAGCAGACGACGCAATGAGATGAAGACAAACAACTGTTTTTGCCAAATTTGATAAGATGTAGATGGTGGAATTATATAGAATACTGTCAGTATGCATTTTTATGTACATTAAACTGTAAATACAAAAAGTTACGGAAGTCTTGATATCTGACCTTTAAGACATTATTTACTTGCTCAACCGCAACGGTTGGTGGGAGTTGTGACAGGAGGGGGATGTCCGATGCCTGTCTCATACCACACAGACTTTTGACCCTGATAAACCACATGCTGCTGTTCTGCTGTAAGTGCTTCATCTTGTTGGGGTGCGTGCGTGCGTGCGCGCGCGCGCGCGTGTGTGTGTGTGTGTGTGTGTGTGTGTGTGTATTTACCTAGTTGTATTTTACGGGAAGGGGAGCTATGCTCGTGGTGTCCCGTCTTCATATCTCATTTTATCTAAACTATTTTTAAATTCATGTATTGCTTTTGCACACACTACTTTCTCATCTAAGTTGTTCCAACTGTCTATTACTCTGTGAGGAAAGCTGTTCTTTTTCACATCTCTTCTATAGCTGTCTTTCTTGATTTTCTTTCCGTGTCCTCTTGTATTTCTATTATCCCATTTTATTAGATCCTCTCTATCAATAACTTCTATGCCTTTCATGGTTCTGTAAATGGCTATCAAATCTCCTCTCTCTCTTCTTTGCTCTAGTGTCTGTAGCTCTAGTTTTGCTAGTCTCTCTTCATATGATAATTTTGAGTCTTGGTGCCAATATTGTAATTGCTCTTTGTATTCTTTCAAGTTTTTTATACATTTTTTTTTGTACTTGGTGACCACATCGTTGCTGCATATTCCAATCGTGGTCTTATCAGAGTGATTAGTGTTTTCTTCACCATTTCTTCATCCAGATATGTAAATGCTACTTTGATTGTTCTTATTAAATTATAAGTTTCACCAAAAATCTTATTTATTTGTTTCTCAGGTGACATATTATTCATAACAATGACTCCCAGGTCCTTCTTATTTTCAACTTTTTTATTCTTTCTTCTCACAATTCTTCCATGTTCACTTTTTTTTAATAGTTTTGCATCATCTGCAAAGAAGCTCATATAACTTTCAATTTCTTCATCCATATCATTAATATACATAGCAAAGAGTATTGGGGCAAAAAACTGTTCCTTGTGGAAACCACTTTTTACTTCATCCCAATTTGAGTCTTTGTCTCTAATCACTACTCTCATTTTTCTTTCTTGCAAAAAGTCTTCCATCCATTTAAGCAGTTTACCCTGTATTCCTCCTTCGGTTTCTAATTTCTTAAGCAACTTATTATGTGGTATTTTGTCAAAAGCTTTTTTTTAGGACTAGAAATGCACAATCAGCCCATCCATCTCTTTCTTGTATTATATCTATTAGCCTTGAATAGAAACATTAAATTGGTGTCGCATGATCGTTCTTATCTGAATCCAAATTCTCTTGGATTTAGCACGTGTTTTTTTTTTTCTAAATATTTTACCCATCTACTTTTGACAATTCTTTCACAAATTTTTGCTATTGTACTTGTTAGAGAGCCTGCTCTATAGTTGGTAGGGTCTTCTTTATTTCCCCCTTTATATATAGGTACTATATTTCCTTTTTTCCAATCTTCTGGAACTTTTCCTTCTTCCAAGGAACTCTTTATTATGCTATGTATTTTGTCGGCCAGTTCATTCCTGCATTCTTTCAGAATCCGGTTTGCTTTTTCATCTGGTCCATGCGAGTTTCTGACATCAAGATTACTCAAGTGTTTCATTATTTCATTCTTTGTTACTTCTATTTCTTTCATAGGGGGACTTTCTCTTTACATTCGATCTCTTCAGGTTGTATGTTCTCCCTTGTAAACACTGATTTAAAATGTTTGTTCATAATTTCCGCTTCTTCTATTTCCTCAGTGTATTCAACTCCTTGTCTTAATTTCTCCAAATCTTGTTTGTTTTTCAGTTTGTTGTTTACAAATCTGTAAAATAAATTTGGTTGATCTTTACATTTTTCTATGACATCTTTTCCATATTTTCTCTTTTCCTCTCTGCACGTTTGTACATATTCGTTTCTATAACAAGTATATATTTTCCACTTTTCAGGTCTTTTGTCTTTCTTGGATTTGGTCCAAACTTTATCTCTTCTGTCTTTTAACTCCCTATAACTTTTGTTGTGCCAGCACTTTACATATTCTTTTTCTTGTTTTTGTCTTGGGACATACTTTTCCACTCCTTTTTTTTTATATAAAATTTTGTCAAAATATTCCATTTCTCTTGCACTGTTGTTTCCTCATTGTATATTCTTTCCCAGTTTTCTTTTTGAAAGAATTATCTTATTTTATCAAAATTTGTTTTTTCGTACATCATTCTTCCTTTTCTATATTGTTCATTTCTTTTCATGAATTTTTCCTCAGTTCCAGTTCAATCAATATGTGGTCACTTTTACTTATTGGTGTTTTATATTCAATCATTTCCACAATTTTAGGTTCAGATGTGATTATTAGGTCTAGTCGCGATGGTTCTTCATTTCTATACCTAGTGTTCTCTGTATCCATTGTGTCATTGTGTGGTCAATAATCATCTCGAGTAGAACATTTCCCCATGAGTCGTCTCCACCCTTTACTGTCATCTCTTCCCAGCAGACTTCTTTGCAATTAAAGTCGCCCATCATAACTATTCTTCCTCCATCTTCTATTATCTTGTTTAATGTTATCTTTGTGTATTCTAACATACTTTTATGCTCACTCTCTTCCCACGAGGCTGTTTTTGGAGGCACATAATTTATCACAAACATTCTGCTCTTCTTATCTCTGTCTTCCACTTCGATAATAACCATCTCTACTGTATTCTTTCCATATGTGACACACCTCACGTTTATATCCTTCTTAGTCAGGAACATTCCTCTTTAATTCTTCATTGTCCTCTTTTACTTCTTTTAACTGTCTTTTTAATTCTTCTATCTCATTAGTTAAGTTTTTGTTCACCTTCTCTAGTTCTTCAAATTTTTCAACTCTCTGGGCAATCTTTGCTATGTTACCGAACCTATTCTCCCAATGTTCGATAATTTTTTCAAGTTTTTCCTCTAGTCTTTCTAATCGGAAGAGGTTGGTATCCGCCCCCCGCCCTCATTAAATCCCTGGAAATTATTATCCTCACCTTCCATTGTGCTGCTCATATCTATATTTCTAATCTTTACATTTTTGTTAATCTCTTCACCAAAATCATGGGTCCTTCTCTTGTTTACATGACGCTCGGCCTCCTGGACCAAGTCCTCCCTTTCCTCATTTCCTTCCAATTCCCTCAGTAATCCGTCCTCTTCTCCTTTTCCCTCACTTTCCCACTACACCACGAGCTTTCCCCCTTCACTGTAAATACAATAAGGTACTTCCTTTGCGTTGAGATCCACGAAAACTTCACTATTTCTTCAGAACTCCAAACTTCGCCGTCCATCCGACGAAAGTGTGTGTGTATGTGTGTATGTGTGTGTGTGTGTCTTTGTGCATGCGTGTGTGTGTGTGTGTGAGTGTGTGTATGTGTGTGTGTGTGTGTGTGTGTGTGTGTGTGTGTGTGTGTGTGTGTGTGTGTGTGTGTGTGTGTGCGTGTATTAACCTTGGTCTTTGGATCACGTGTTGGACTCGTGATCGACAGCTGTTTCCCTTCCAGAAGAGAGCTCAGAGGTCGTATGACCGATCTATGGGTAATGTGTGTGTGTGTGTGTGTGTGTTACGCGCGTGTTTATGTGTACGTGTATGTGCACGTGTGTGTGTGTACGTCTGTGTCTGTCCTTGTGTGTGTGTGATTTACCTCGGTCTTTGGAACACGTGTTGGATCTGTGACCGATAGCTATGTCCCTCCCGGAAGAGAGCTCAAAGCTCGTATGACCGATCTATGGGTAATGACGTGACCTTACACGCACGCACACAAAGGATTACAAAGGGTGACAAAGGCGGAGCATGCCGACAGGAGACCTTTTGATCCATATCTAGGTCGGATGCGAAAAAAAAAATATTAAAAAAAAAACAATAAATAAAAACTATAATAATGTAAATTACAAAAAAAATATATAAATAAATGCATAGGTATAGTTAAATAATAAACAAACAGATAATAGTAAATAATAATAAATTGACATACAACTAATAATAAATGAAAATCAGACAGACAAATGATGACTTAGGTATTTATCTAACTGATTCTTAAAGCTTCGAACTGAACTCCAAAGCACTACCTGTGCAGGAAGTTTATTCCATTCATTAACTACACGGTTGGCAAAGTTGTTTCTACCCACTTCCAAATTTAATCTATTTCCGGACAGTTTGAGACCATTGTTTCTTGTCTGATTCTCATTCAATGTGAAAATTTTGTCACTTTTGATGTTGTCAATTCCCTTTAAAATCTTAAAGACCTGTATCAAGTCACCTCTGAGTCTACGCTCTTTTAGGGAAAACAGATTCATGTGTTTTAGTCGATTTTCGTATGATTTATTTCTGATATTTGGAATCAGTTTTATGGCTCGCCGTTGTACTTTTTACAATCTGTCAATGTCTTTAATGAGATTCGGTGACCATACGGAAACAGCATATTCCAAATGTGGACGAACTAACGAGTTGGAGTAACGACTCGAAGAGCAGCGATACTAAAATTACTTAGGCCCTGGGTAGGATTCGAACCCGGACTGCCGTAGTGACAGTCAGGTACTCTACCAACCGCGCTTCCGGGTCGTGTGTGTGTGTGTGTGTGTGTGTGTGTGTGTGTGTGTGTGTGTGTGTGTGTGTGTGTGTGTGGTGTGTGTGTGAGTGTATTTGTGTGTGGTTGTGTGCTTGTATGTATTTGAATATCTCATACTTTGTTACATATTACGATAAAGCCTATGAATATTATATCAAACATTTCGGGAGCCCCCGAGTAGGAGTAAGAGGGAGAATTCATATTCAGTATGCGTTAGAGAGCTCGTACCTAATTCTCAATTAAATCCTTTAGCGTTAAAATATGCAATCCTCAATAAGGAGGATATCAACCCTTCATGTATGTATGTATGTATAGATGTATGTATGTATGTATGTATAGATGTATGTATATATGTATGGTATGTATGTATGTACGTGAGCATACATATGTCGTATATGGATATACATGATGGTAGGGGTTCGAGAAATGCATTTTCCTTCTTTCCGTTTGGTCGGCACAATTTTGCAAATCTGTCTCGTCCGCCTTCGGAGACGGGGAGCCTCACGTCTGCCGAAGGGCGACTCGAAGTTTGTGCGGTAGAATTTTTCAAGAAGACGCACCGCAATTAAAAATGAGAATCACCTATACTTGCGTCGGCCAAAGGGAGACTCAGTATTTGGCCAGCAGAACTTTCCAAGAGGCGCAATCAGAAAGGCAAATCACCTACACATTAAGGATTAAAAATGTCCTTACTTGGTGGTTAGTTCAAGAGCAGCCAGCCTCGTTCCAGGAGAACCCAAGAAAGCGGAAGAGGACTCTGGCTTTCGACGGAGAAGACAATGAGGGCTCCACAGCTAAAAGAAGACGCGTGGAAAGCCCGACCTCCGGCAGCAGCCAAACCCATTGTACTTGCTGCGAACCCATGTCTGGGGTGGAGGAGGGACTGTGAGGTCCCCGGGTCGTTGTTGTCGAGAACTCCAACAACGATTCCCAAAGATAAATTGAACAAGAGCTCCATCAAAAAAGAAGAAGAAGAATAGGACCATCAGCAAAGACTCTCAGGGAGAAAGAGAGAGGCCGCATCCTGCGCTGCTGAGTGAAAGCGCCTCCTGGCTCGAGCCACAGGAAAGAAGAAGTCCCTTGTGCCAATTTGGCCTCGGGAGGAGGGAGGTTCTCCCCTCGGCTGAATAAAATCGCCCGGCGGCAGACAGAAGCAACGCGCCAAATACGAGTTCATCACTCGTCAAACGGTCTACACCATTGGATTCTAATCTTTTTTACCAGCAACCGAAATGAGGGTTGCAAGGGTATTTCTGAGGACCGCTGGACAGTCTTGGAGGAAAAAAAGAAAAACAGAAATATGATCTATATTGAAAAAGGCAGAATTTCCAGACAGCAGGAAAGTAAAAATGAGCAATATTTCAGTGGCGCAGTAGGATCAGTCCAATTAGCATATAACACGGGTTTCTCTTCTTTGTGTTCTTCGTGTGGAATCAATCAGCAAGGGATGCAGCACTCGGGGGATTTGTTTTCCAAGAAGTGTGTGTGTGTGTGTGTGTGTGTGTGTGTGTGTGTGTGTGTATGTGCGTACGTGTATGTGTGTATGTGCGTGCGTGTGTGTGTGCATGCGTGTGTGTGTGTGTGTGTGTGTGTGTGTGTGTGTGTGTGTGTGTGCGTATGTGTGTGTGTATGTGTGTATTCACCTTGGTCTTTAGATCACGTGTTGGACTCGTGATCGACAACCACTTCCCTCCCGGAAGAGAGCTCAGAGCTCGTATGACCGATCTATCGGTAATGTGTGTGTGTGTGTGTGTGTGTGTGTGTGTGTATGTATGTGTACGTGTGTGTGTGTGTGTGTGTATGTATTCACCTTGGTCTTTGGATCACGTGTTGCACTCGTGATCGACAGCTTTCCCTCCCGGAAGAGAGCTCAGAGCTCGTATGACCGATCTATCAGTAATGTGTGTGTGTGTATGTGTGTGTATATGTGTGTGTGTATGTGTGTGTGTATGTGTGCGTGTGTGTGTGTGTGTGTGTGTGTGTGTGTGTGTGAGAGAGTGTGTGTATGTGTGTGTGTATGTGTGCGTGTGTGTTCGTGTGCGTTTGCGTGTGTGTGTGTGTGTGCGTTTGCGTGTGTGCGTTTGCGTGTGTGTGTGCGTGCGTGTGTGCGTCTGTGTGTGTGTGTGCGTTTGTGTGCGTGTGTGCGTTTGCGTGTGTGTGTGTGTGCGTGTGCGTTTGCGTGTGCGTTTGCGTGTGTGCATGTGTGTGTGTGTGTGTGTGTGTGCGTGTGTGTGTGTGTGTGTGTGCGCGTCTGTGTGTGTGCGTGTGTGTGCGTGTGTGTGTGTGTGTGTGCGTGTGTGTGTGTGTGTGTGAGTGTGTGTGTTTTATCATTATTACTAATATCATTACTAATATTACTTATATGAATATCATGCATATTAATATTATTAATAATATTATTAATAATACATACACACAACCGTGATGACATATTATGATGCCATATGTACGCACGCATCTGTATGAACGTTGTTTGCTTATGTACAAGAAGAAGCACGCCAAGTATCCATAATGTAAGTAGACTTGGTGATAAGAGCGTTTCCCAAATGAAGATGCGGATTGATTCAGATCCCCGAGGAGAGGGACAGGGGGAGGCAGTGAGGCACAATCCATCCTCGAAGAAGTGTCCGGGGACCGAGTGTGTGTCAAGGTACCTGGTAAGGAGCCCATTAACTATGGCCATCGTATAGATATGGGGGAATGATTAACATCTTTAGTTTTTTGGACTGTGGCGCAGACACCGACATCTGCACTGGGATGGTGGATGAATGCTTGCCGTGGCATTTGATGAGCCCTTCCACCACATCCCTCACAAAGTTGAGGTAGTTGTGCTCATGCTTGTTGAAGGCAAATCCATGAGTCTTGAGGGCCATGTTTCTTAGGCGCCAGGCGCTTACGGCCGCCACATTTATTGACCAGGGATCGAAAGCGAACCACCATTTCTTCCTCTAGATTGTGGATCTGTAAAGAGCCACCATCCCGTCCAGCAGTCTACTCCTCCCATGCCCTCATTGTATTTGGCTATGAGATTGGGTCTGTTGATGAAGATGTGTCCTCCGGCCTGCTTACTGTACCTTTTGGCCTGCGCTTGGTTGGACGTATTGTCTCCGTCCTTTCTGGTCACGTTGTGGACGTTGCTGGCTACATAAAGAGCTTTGTTGTCTCTCCAAACTGTACACACCTGGTCCCTCATGTATACAGACTTTGAGGTGCCCCGCTCCATCTTCTCGACAGTTTTAGCATCAGGTAGGGGCACATGATGCAGTCTGTTCTTGCGGACAGTCCCTGTCCCACCGATGCCGAGATCGGACAACTTTTGCAGCAGAGGGAAGGAAGTGAACAAGTTGTCGAAGTATATTGCAGAGCCAGGTTGTACACCAGACTTTTCGACTAAGCTCATCACGACATTAGGACCTTGCCCAAGCCCGAAGTCTGTGATGTCAGTATCAGCCCCACAATAGGGCTCGAAGTACAGACCCATAACTTCGGCCGAACAGATGGTCCACACCTTGAAGCCATACCTGAAAAGAGAATTTGACAACATTATACAATATGATTATTCAATATATATAAAATACTATACATGTGTATTTTCGAAATGAATGCCTGTAATATTGCAAAAAAAACATGAATGTGAGAATTCGATCATACCTGATTGGCTTGCCCCTGATGTACTGCTTTGTGTTGTGGCGACCAAAGTAAGGTATCATGGACTCATCAACAGAAAAGGAGTCGATGAAGCTGCTGTACTTGGAGCCCTGTTTGTTGAGGTTCTGGAAGATTGGCCGGACTTTGAAGTATTTGTCATTGTCAGACTGGCCATTATCGGCATAGTGAAGGCAACTGAGAATGCCTTCAAACTTGCTCTTGCTGATGTTTTCAGCTACCATCTTGTTGTACACATCATCCCTCGGGAGGGTAAACTGTTGTATCCAGAGAGCAGCATGACACCCTCAACCACACGCAAGCTGTCCACAGTCACTTCCGCTTGCCATTTGGCCCACGACTTGTTCTTATGTTGCTCGGCATATAGCCTAGACTGATCAACAATCTGCTCCAGAAATTCGTCGGGCATCATCTCCTTGTAAAACTGCAGTGGGGAGCCGATATTCATGCTTTGCAGGTGCTGCCAGTTGGAATCATTTTCATCAAACATGAATTCTGGGATTTCCTTGCCAACCTTTCCCTCATCCTGCTCTGACCAACCATCAGGATCAGCCTGGGTGCAGCTTTCATGGTTTGGCCTCCACGGGATCGAACACCACGGACACGACTTGTTGCACGTGCAGCTTTACTTCCACAAGTAGGTGCAGTAGCTGGCCCCCCCAGTTCCTCTTGGTCCCCTACTACGACGTCTTGGAGGCCGGTCAGTTGGGCCCTCAAAGGCTTTGTTCTTGTTCTCATCATCACTTCCTTTGTCTTCACTCCCCTTCCTTTGGTCTTCTGTGCCTGAACCTGTGCCAAGACTGGTGCTATCTTCATCATCTTCATCATCCTCGTTGAGTCCTCTCATGCCGATAATCTGTGGATTCTTGGTGGCTCTTATGGCCACCTCGGCGGGGGCAAGCAGAACACGACGAGTTAAAATTTCTGGGTTTACTGGCTGAACATTTTCATCTTCATCATGCTCATCATCGTCACAGTCAGTGTCGCCCTTCTGGTCGACGGGTGGTTGCAGGTAGACTCGGTACTCTCCTGTGTTCTTTTCCTCCAAGATATCATCATCTTTGTCAAGTGTTTCCAGCAGGTCCAAAATTTCATTAGTAGTGAGATTTTTTGACCTGAAACAACAAAAAAAGTGTAAAAAGTGTAAAAAAATAAAAAATAAAAAACAAACATCTAAGTCCTCGGAAACTTACCGGGACTCTAAAGTCCCAAGAATTTCAAATGTAAATTTTGTCCACTGTGATAAATATTTCATCAAATTTTTATATATATATATCTTATCTCGATGCAATAGCCTAAAAATCCTTTAAAAAAAGTTTTGAATTATATTGACTGGTATTTTAGACAAATTACCTTTTTAGTCTCTTCACAACTTCCTTTTATTTTTCGGACATTCCGAAAAGCAGTGTATAGCTTTATGTCAGTTCCGACTGGGGAAGCTAAAGATAATTAGTTTAGACTTTTCTCTTTCCAAATCCAAAAACAATATTGCTGGAAAAATAAAAAAGGATATAAATATCATTATTTTAACAATTGGGTCTTTAAAGTCCCTGCGGTACGGTCTTATCTGTACTATACTATCCGAGTCTAAACTTCTCTTCAATTTGTTTCATGATTTCAGGTTCATCTTCCTGAACTAATTCTAGTAATCTGCTTACTTTTTCTTTTTCCTCATTGATTCTTGTGGTTCTATTTAGGTTATGTTTCTCTTCCATTCCTAATATAATTATACATTTATTTTTATCTGCTAAGTCTTACTATATTCTCCTGTCTCATCACTTTAATAACTGAATCTTCAGTTTGTTCTTTCGTTTGCTGTTTAATTATGTCAGTAAATGCAACTTTACTGTTTTCTTGGATTTTTTTCCAATCCTGTGCTTCTTTTGCTATGGCCTCTTTGTTGTCTTTATTATTCCTCTTTAATTCTTCATTCTCCTCTTTTACTTCTTTTAACTGTCTTTTTAATTCTTCTATTTCATTAGTTTAGTTTTTGTTCATCTTCTCTAGTTCTTCCAGTTTTTCAACTCTCTGTGCAATCTTTGCTATGTTACCAAACCTATTCTCCCAATGTTCGGTCATTTGTTCAAGTTTTTCCTCTAGTCTTGCTAATCGGGGGAGGTTGGTATCCACACCCCCCTCATTAAATTCCTGGAAATCATTATTCTCACCTTCCATTGTGCTGCTCTTATCTATATTTCTAATCTTTACATTTTTGTTAATCTCTTCACCAAAATCATCGGTCCTTCTCTTGTTTATATGACGCCTGGCCTCCTGGACCAAGTCCTCCCTTTCCTCATTTCCTTCCATTTCCCTCAGTAATCCCTCACTTTCCCACTACACCACGAGCTTTCTCATTCACTGTAAATACAATAAGGTACTTCCTTTGCGTTGAGATCCACGAAAATTTCACTTTTTCTTCAGAACTCCAATCTTCGCCGTCCATCCGACGAAAGTGTGTGTGTGTGTGTGTGTGTGTGTGTTTGTGCATGCGTGTGTGTGTGTGTGTGTGTGTGTGTGTGTGTGTGTGTGTGTGTGTGTGTGTATTAACCTTGGTCTTTGGATCACGTGTTGGACTCGTGATCGACAGCTATTTCCCTCCCGGAAGAGAGCTCAGAGGTCGTATGACCGATCTATGGGTAATGTGTGTGTGTGTGTGTGTGTGTGTGTGTGTGTGTACGTGTGTGTGTGCACATGTGTGTGCACGCGTGTGTGTGTGTACGTGTATGTGCACGTGTGTATGTGTACGTCTGTGTCTGTCCTTGTGTGTGTGTGATTTATCTCGGTCTTTGGAACACGTGTTGGACTTGTGACCGATAGCTATTTCCCTCCCGGAAGAGAGCTCAAAGCTCGTATGACCGATCTATGGGTAATGACGTGACCTTACACGCACGCACACACACATCCAACTCCCCACCCACGAGTTGGAGTAACGACTCGAAGAGCAGCGATACTAAAATTACTTAAGCCCTGAGCAGGATTCGAACCCGGACTGCCGTAGTAACAGTCAGGGACTCTACCAACCGCGCTACCGAGTCGTGTGTGTGTGTGTGTGTGTGTGTGTGTGTGTGTGTGTGTGTGTGTGTGCGTGCGTGTGTGTGTGTGTGTACATGCATGTGGTTGTGTGCTTGTATGTATTTGAATATCTTATACTTTGTTACATACTACGATAAAGCCTATGAATATTATTATATCAAACAGTTCGGGAGCCCCCGAGTACGAGTAAGAGGGAGAATTATTCATATTCAGTATGCGTTAGAGAACTCGTACCTAATTCTCAATTAAATCCTTTAGCGTTAAAATATGCAATCCTCAATAAGGAGGATATCAACCCTTCATGTATGTATGTATGTATATATGTACGTATATATGTATGTATGTATGTATGTATGTACTGTATGTATGCACGTAAGCATACATATGTCGTATATGGATGTACATGATGGTAGGGGTTCGAGAAATGCATTTTCCTTCTTTCCATTTGGTCGGCACAATTTTGCAAATCTGTCTCGTCCGCCTTCGGAGACGGGGACCCTCACGTCTGCTGAAGGGCGACTCGAAGTTTGTGCGGTAGAATTTTTCAAGATGAGAATCACTTACACTTGCGTCGGCCTAAGGGAGAGTCAATATTTGGCTAGAAGAACTTTTCAAGAGGCGCATTCAGAAAGAGAAATCACATACACTTTAAGAATTAGAAACGTTCGTACTTGGTGGTTAGTTGAACACCAGCCAGCCTCGTTCCAGGAGAACCCACGAAAGCGGAAGAGGAGCCTGGCTTTCGACGGAGAAGACAACGAGGGCTCCACAGCTAAAAGAAGACGCGTGGAAAGCCCGACCTCCGGAAGCAGCAAAACCCGTTGTACCTGCTGCGAACCCATGTCTGGGGTGGAGGAGGGACTGTGAGGTCCCCGGGTCGTTGTTGTATAGAATTCTGCCAACGATTCCCAACCAAAATTGAAGAAGAGCTCCATCGAAAAAAAAAAAAAAAAAATAGGAGCATCGGCCAAGACTCTCAGGGAGAAAGAGAGAGGCCGCATCCTGCGCTCCTGAGTGAAAGCGCCTCCTGGCTCGAGCCACAGAAAAGAAGAAGTCCCTTGTGCCAATTTGGCCTCGGGAGGAGGGAGGTTCTCCCCTCGGCTGAATAAAATCGCCCGGCGCCAGAGAGAAGCAACGCGCCAAATACGAGTTCATCACTCGTCAAACGGTCTACACCATTGGATTCTAATCTTTTTTTTACCAGCAACCGAAATGAGGGTTGCAAGGCTATTTCTGAGGACCGCTGGACAGTCTTGGAGGAAAAAAGAAAAACAGAAATATGATATACTATATTGAAAAAGGCAGAATTTCGAAACAGCAGGAAAGTAAAAATGAGCAATATATCAGTGGCGCAGTGGGATCAGTCCAATTAGCATATAAGACGGGTTTCTCTTCTTTGTGTTCTTCGTGTGGAATCAATCAGCAAGGGATGCAGCACTTTTTGTTTTTGTTTTTCAAGAAGTGTGTGTGTGTGTGTGTGTGTGTGTGTGTGTGTGTGTGTGTGTGTGTGTGTGTGTGTGTGTGTGTGTGTGTGTATGTGCGTGCGTGTGTGTGTGTGTGTGTGTGTGTATGTGCGTGCGTGTGTGTGTGTGTGTGTATGTGCGTGCGTGTGTGTGTGCATGCGTGTGTGTGTGTGTGTGTGTGTGTGTGTGTGTACGTGTGTGCGTATGTGTGTGCGTATGTGTGTGTGTATTCACCTTGATCTTTAGATCACGTGTTGGACTCGTGATCGACAGCTATTTCCCTCTCGTAAGAGAGCTCAGAGCTCGTATGACCGATCTATCGGTAATATGTGTGTGTGTGTGTGTGTGTGTATGTATTCACCTTGGTCTTTGGATCACGTGTTGCACTCGTGATCGACAGCTTTCCCTCCCGGAAGAGAGCTCAGAGCTCGTATGACCGATCTATCAGTAATGTGTGTGTGTGTATGTGTGTGTATATGTGTGTGTGTGTGTTCGTGTGCGTTTGCGTGTGTGTGTGTGTGTGTGCGTTTGCGTGTGTGTGTGCGTGTGTGTGTGCGTCTGTGTGTGTGTGTGTGCGTGTGTGTGTGCGTGTGTGTGTGCGTGTGTGTGTGTGCGTGTGTGTGCGTGTGTGTGTGTGCGTGTGTGTGTGTGCGTGTGTTTTTTTATTATTATTACTAATATTATTACTAATATTACTTATATGAATATCATGCATATTACACAACGTAACATTTTTTTTCAAAAGTTTTGTTTATTGTATTTTTTTTAGAGTTTATTAATCCATTTTTCCTGCTGATTTCAAATATGCAATTATCATCGACCGTTATAGAAATACATATAATTTCAATGTTACTATGTATATTTTGGAATTGTTATGTGGTCTGCTACTAAATGTTTATCTAATTTTCTCTTTCAGAGCAATGACTGAACTATTTACCTGTTAAGATGGCTACTAGAGGATGTGAAAATTCTCCTGATACATTTTGCTATGTGTGTGGTTATTATATTGGGAAAAAACAAGTACTACATAAGATCGTGAGAGGTGCTGAAGTGTGGATAGCGCACAGACTATTTCGAAATGCCCATGGGTGACCAGGACAAGCCATGGGCACCTCATGTGATATGTGGAAGCTGCCGATCTACTCTAGAAGGATGGCTGAGAGGTACAGGAAGGGCAATGCCTTTTGCCATTCCTAGAATATGGAGAGAGCCGAAGAACCATCACGACGACTGCTACTTTTGTAGGATTGATGTGACGAAGTACAGGAAAGTGAAAGGAAGACAAGCTCTGCAGTATCCAGACATACCATCATCTAGAGCACCTGTCCCACATGATGATAGCTTACCAGTACCACAACCACCACAAAATGCAAGTTTATTTTTATCATACTCTCTTTACTTTTAATTAACTTCAATATTAAGTACTTAATATACATTCACTTTCCTAAAGATATATGGAATACTAATGCTATTCGTCTTTGTTGAAGTTGCTATATTTAGTTATTTCTTTCTTTCCAGATGGAAGATGCAATGGAAATTTCATCTGAAGGGTCAGCAGGTAGCAGCAGCCATGAAATGGGAGACGAAGATTTCGCACCAAGAACGACTTCGGAGCCTCACTTTCCAAGTCAGAGTGAGCTAGATGACTTAATCAGAGACTTAGGTCTTACTAAGTCAGGAGCTGAGCTTCTTACATCAAGGATGAAAGAATGGAATCTACTAGGAGAAGACTGCAGGACATCTGTGTACCGGAAACGACATGAAGAATTTAAAATTTACTATGACTTTAGTGATATGTGTTATTGTAAGGATGTTACTGGTTTGTTTACAGCCCTTGGACTCGAACATGATCCTGCAGAATGGCGACTGTTCATAGATAGCTCAATACGAAGTCTCAAAGCAGTATTGCTCCACAATGGAAATAAAAACCCATCTTTGCCTCTTGCACACTCAGTACAGAAGAAAGAAAACTATCATAATGTCAAACAGCTTCTTGAAAAAATCAATTATGCTGAATTCAAATGGGATGTTTGTGGTGATTTCAAGATGCTAGCCTTTTTGCTTGGCTTACAAGGGGGATACACAAAGTATTCCTGTTTTCTTTGTTTATGGGACAGCAGGGCTGATGATCATTATAATAAAGTTCATTGGCCCCCAAGAGTTGAACTGCAGCGAGGAATGTTAAATGTTCTCAGACAGCCTCTAGTAGATTCGAAAAAAAGTTTTAGTACCCCCATTTCATATCAAGCTAGGGTTAATTAAACAGTTTGTGAAGGCTTTGGATTTTGGAGGCGAAACTTTCCAAGAAATTTGTCTCATGTTTCCCAAGCTATCTGAGGCTAAGCTCAAGGGTGGTATATTTGTTGGACCCCAGGTAAACAAAATGTTGAAGTCGGAGAAACTGGAAAGAGCGATGACGAAAGTTGAAAGAGAAGCTTGGTGTTCATTTCGTGATGTAGTTCGTGGATTCCTAGGAAATCACAAGGACCCTAATTATAAACAAATAGTGGCAAAGCTTATTGAGAACTTCAGGAAACTTGGTTGTCGTATGTCCTTGAAGATACATTTCTTGCATTCTCACCTAGATTTCTTCCCCAAAAACTTGGGGGCTGTCAGTGAGGAGCATGGCGAGAGATTTCATCAGGATATCGCAACTATGGAAAGAAGATATCAAGGACGATGGAATACTGCTATGATGGGAGATTACATATGGTCACTAGTCAGAAAAGACGAAAGCATGCATTCTAGAAAATCTCGATCGTCAAAGCACTTCTAATCATGAGAAGAGTCATCAAAACACTTGCAGTGCAAAGTTGTGTTGTTTATTTTGTTCTTACTAATATTGTAGCTCTTAAATACACTTCATATTATGAAAAAAAATACTAGATGTTGTATAATTATCCTTAGAATGCTAAAGTAGATTGAATCAAATAACTACTGTAGAGAAAGGTTGCGTATATAACAATAAAATATAGAATCAAGTATAAGGAAATATCGATGTTACGTCAAAACTAATGTGATATTTGGATTCAGTGACACGAAATACATATATAAACATGAAAAAATACAAATAAACAAAACATGTGTTACATTGTGTTATTAATAATATTATTAATATGATTAATATTGATAATATTATTAATAATATATACAGTACACACGTACAACCGTGATGACATATTATGATGCCATATGTACGCATATGTATGAACGTTGTTTGCTTATGTACAAGAAGAAGCACGCCAAGTATCCATAAGTAGACTTCGTGGTAAGAGTGTTTCCCAAATGAAGATGCGGATTGATTCAGATCCCCGAGGAGAGGGACGGGGGGAGGCAGAGGCAGAATCCATCCTCCAAGAAGTGTCCGGGGTCAAGGTACCTGGTAAGGAGCCCATTAACTAACTATGGCCATCATATGGGGGAATGATTAATTAACACTCGCTGCTCTCGTAACCGGATATGTACTTTCGGTGTTAATTCAGCTGCTGGATCCCCCGCACGGGGTTTCTGCGGGTAGCGTCCTCCTCGCGAGCTTTGGCTTTGTAGTTAGTGGGGGTGGGTCTTGATAGGTGCAAAAGAAAGAACCTCTTTACCCACAACAGACACAAACAAGAGAAATCACAAGAGCAGTCATGTATCTCGTGGTGGAGAATATTAACTGGAGTGCGCGTCATCTTTCCTACACGGAAGATTATTGCTCCGTGGATACCCTCAGCGGAAATTGCGCCTGGATGGTGAATTAGACAGTTTATTTGCTCCAGGAGAAGCCAAAGTTAAATCTGTGAAGACCGGTTAAGTGACGCTTCCCTGCTCGAAACCGTGACGTCATAATTTGAATGTTGGAACTGTCGCTGGGCGACGCGTGCTTAATTACGTATACGTATTCCAATGCTTATGTTTTATGCATTATAGTTTTCATGCTAGTATGATTTATGTAAGTTTTTGGTGACGTCATTTGTGTACTTTGAATTGTTACCCCGGAATGTTAGATTCTCGTCGCCTGTACCGTATGTCTATACTTACGTATTGTGCTCTATTGTAGTATTGAATTTTTGCTATTTACGGTCCTCCTATAAATTTTTTCTCATTATTGATGTATGTATGGCATTAATGTCAATGCTTGTGTTTCTGTAACTTATGTCATTGTCCTTGTGATTCACTATATTTTTTTTTTTACATTTCATATTGGTGTTAGTGTTTTCTTATGCTTTTAAGAAGTGGGACAAAGTTATCATCTCCCACCATGTCTAAATCGAGGCCTTCGTTTCTCAGCCCGACATACTCATCTGAGCCAATGGGAAATAGGGTAACATTACTGCATCAGAATCCAACTGTGGTCCCTTTTTCTGGGATAGACCCTAATTATAGGGCTGCTGTATTTATCCGTCAATGTAAGGACGCTTCAAACTGGCTGATACTCTCGTATCCCGACTGGGTACTCTGGATTATCGCCGTGCGCAAGTTCAGGCCAGTATCCTTGCTGTTGAAGCTTTCGAGTCATTGTCCCAGTCGGACTGGGTAGAGAAAGGTAACATTTCCATAGATAGATTTCGCCTTATCGTAGAGTTTCTTCTATATATTCTTTTTTTGGTGCCTTCTGAGAGACGAGCAGCATCTTCTCTCAAGTATAAGCCTGATGACACTCTATTGTCCTTTGCATCACAACTTTCACGTAAACTGGGAGAAGTTCCATCTAGCTCTTTGTGTATTAGCAATGCTCATCAACAGGGTCATGTCCCTTATTCTCCTCAACTCCCTCAATCTACAGTTACACCCCCTCCCCTGTTGTGTACTTTTTGTAACAGGTCTGGTCATTCCAGCGATTTTTGTTTCCGCCGTAGGCGCCAGGTACACAAGTCAAAACTGTCCCCTGTTGGTAGGAGTGTACCTACTGTTTCTTCTAATCAATCGCATGACCTTTCCAGAGTAGAGCCTCCAGGTACACCCAGTTATTGCCATATTCATGGTCAGTGTAAATATTCGACTGATCAATGTTTAAATGTTTTGAAACTTTGGGAGGAGACGTCTCACCAGCCTCGTATATCCCTTTTTCCCCAGCTCATGTTTCCCAACCACAAGAGTTGACAAGCAATGTTCGGTCTCAAATAATTCCTTTTGTGGTTGTTGAATCTTCTCAATTACTTACCTTTCAATTTTTCACTAGGGAAACGCCTATTTCAGTCACTGTAGATACTGGTGCAGAATGTATTCTGTTAAGTAGAAAGTCTTACTTTGCCTTGCGAGAATTGTATAATCTTCCTTTATCTCCCTTTTGTAATAATTTGCATTCTGTGCAAGGCTCTCCCTTGCTTGTTCTTGGATCAGTTTGTCTTCCTTTACATATTTCCTCGCATGCTACAGTATTCAATGTCACTTTTGCTGTTGTCTCTGGCATTGCCCTTAAGTGTGATTGCCTCCTGGGTATTGATTCTCTTACAGCTCATAGCATAGATATTTCTCCTAGTCGCCGTGTAGTGACTTTCTGCAAAGTTGATATCTCTGCTTCGGATAGGCCAGTTTCCGTTTGTGATTCTTTTGTGCCTGTTCCAATTTCTCAGACCTCTGCCCCTGTTGCTCATCTTATTGAACCTTCAAGTTCTGTTCGAGTTTCAGTGCGCGTCTCAGGTGCCCCAATTGGGTCTGACGTTCTCTCTTTGCCTGATTCTATTCGTATTCGTCGGCTTGCCCTAGAAGGAACTCTCTCCACTATTCGTGAGGATCACGTTACCACAGCGATGGTAATCAATGTTACGGGTGCTCCTATTTCTCTCTCTCCTGGCAGTCACTTAGGCTCCTTTGAGGTGGTACGCGTTGCTGCTTTCCAAGATTCTCCTATTATAGCAGCTTCTGTTCTACAGTCTCCTCCAACACGTGACCCTGCTCGCGTAGCTTCTGAACTTGCCACATTTGTAGGCGAAACTGATTTTCCTAAAGAGACACCGTCTCCTTGACCTGATAGTAACCCACCGTCAGGCTTTGTCTATACCAGGAGATCCGTTAGGGGATACGGATCAAATTGATCATAGAATAGACCTTCAGCCAGGCACTCGTCCTGTTTACGTCCCATCTTACAGGTTGCCTCACTTTCGTCGTCTAATATCCCAGTCCTTGGTTGACGATTTGTTGAGTGAAGGAGTTGTACAGGAGACCCACTCCGAGTGGAATTCGCCACTTCTCCTGGAGCCAAAGAAGGATGGATCTTTTCGTCCTGTGGTTGATTATAGGAAAGTCAATGAGGTCACTCTTCCTGATCATTATCCTCTGCCTATCTTAAGCGAGCTTCTTCAGTCCATTGGCAATGGTAATACAGTGTTCACCACTTTAGATTTAAAAGCAGGTTTTTGGCAGATACCCCTGGAGGAGAAGTTTCGTAAGATCACGGCCTTCTCGACTCCCAATGGGCACTATAAATGGCTTCGTTGCCCCATGGGTTTGAGGAATGCTCCTTTGACTTGCCAGCGTTTAGTTAACTCTATATTTCATGGCTTAATTGGGAATGGACTTTTTGTTTACCTGGATGATTTGATTCTTGTTTCCAAAGATGTGGAGAGCCACTTTTCTAAGTTATCCATGGTTTTGCAACGGTTTGCTGAAGCTGGGTTAAAACTCAACTTACCCAAGTGTTCCTTTTTCAAGGCTAGTATCCAGTTTCTAGGTCATGTTGTAGACAAACATGGTATCCATACCACTAGTGAAAAGATCAAGGTAGTCATAGACTTCCCTGTACCGTAGTCGGTTGAAAATGTACGGTCCTTCCTTGGACTTGCAGGATACTATCGTGCATTCATCAAAGGCTTTGCTTCAATCGCTTCCCCTCTCACTCGCCTTCTCAAGAAGGACTCTTCCTTCCAGTGGCGTGATGTCCATCAGACAAGTTTTGATTCTTTGAAGCTTGCTCTTACTGAAGCACCTGTATTGGCTTTCCCTGATTATAGTATCCCCTTTACTATTTGTACAGATGCTTCTGGTACAGGTATTGGATCTGTACTTATGCAACAAGTAGAAGGAAGTAGACCTCATGTTATTGCATATGCTAGTCGCATTCTAAACAAACCTGAGTCCCGTTACTCTGTTACTCATTTAGAGGCCCTGGCTGTGGTGTGGGCTTTAAAGCACTTCCGTGATATCATTTTTGGATATCCTATTACAGTCTACACGGACCACACTGCTGTCACTCAGCTTTTTCAAGGAAAGAATCTGTCAGGTCGCCTAGCCAGATGGTTCCTCACGATTGAGGAATTCAATCCAACCCTAAAGCATTTGCCCGGGCGAGCTAATCATGTTGCTGATGCACTTTCACGGAATATCCCTGTTGCTGCTGTTACCGTGATTGATAACTTTTCCCTGCAGGATCTGGTAAAAGCTCAGCGTGAAGACCTTGTCTGGTCTGCTGTCATCTATGCTTTGGAGTCTGGTGATGATTCCACCTTACCAGCTTTACCAGTACCTCTGTACCAATTTTCCCTGCAGGACGAAGTTCTCATTCGCAATGTGGAAGTGTTTGAGCAGGATGTGGCGCAGCTAGTGATCCCTGAGTCTCTAGTTCCCATTGTTTTGTCCCTTGCTCATGATGCCCCTCAGGCTGGTCACCCAGGTCGTGACAAAACTCTGGCTATGGCACGGAAGAAGTATTATTGGCCTAAAATGCGACTAGACATTGCCTCTCATGTGGCCTGGTGTACTTCTTGTGCCCAGAACAAAGGTTCTACGAGCACTGCTCCCATTTTAGAGTACCCTATTCCTTCTCGCCCTTTTCAGACTGTAGCTATAGACCTTTTGCAACTGCCTCGTAGCACACAGGGCTCTGTGTATGTCCTTGTATGTGTGGATCATTTTAGTCCTAGCTCCCTTACGTAACAAATCTGCACCAGTTGTAGCACATGCTTTAGTTTCCCATGTGTTGTGTCCATACACCACTCCTTCGGTGCTCCTTAGTGATAATGGGGCTGAATTTAAGAACGAGGTTTTGGCAGGCATTTGTGCACGTTACGGCATTAAACAAACTTTTGTTACTGCTTATCATCCGGCGTCCAATGGTCTTGTAGAGAGGACAAACAGGAAAATTTTGGAGATCTTACGTCACCTTGCTAGTCATTTTCATGAGTCTTGGGAGGATTGGCTTCCCCATGTTAGTGCTTGTATCAACAGCACCATAAACGCTTCCACGGGAAAAACGCCCCACTATGTTGTCTTTGGATCAGAGAAACGACTCCCTTATGACATGCTTGACAGTCCTGCTCGTCCCCTCTACAATGTGGATGACTACAGTAAACTTCAGGATCATGTGCTGCATGATATTTATGCGTCTGTTAAGGACAAACTTGTTATTTCCAAGGCTGACATGTTAAAACACCAACATGGTCGTGCTAAGCCTGTGAACATCATTGTTGGGGATCATGTCTTTAGGAGCATGCCGGACCGCCAATCCAAACTAAATTGTAAATTCACAGGTCCCCTTTTAGTAACAGAACAGCTCCATCCCAACAAATTCAGGGTTTTTGACCCATCTACGGGTCTTAGTGAGATTTGCCATTCTGACAGGCTTAAAAAGACGCAGGTGCCCATACCTGCATTCACCCAACCTCCCCCAACACTCAATGTTCCCATTGTATCACCCATTGTGGGCCACTCGTATCATCTACGTTCACGAAGTGCTAGGCCTTGATGGTCGAGTGAGCCTCTTGTATGTATTTTTGTGTATTTGTATGTAATTGGATTGTGAAGTTTTGTACCCCTAGCCCTTACTATTGTAAATTGTGTATTTTCTTGGGCGCAGACTCATTTGGGTTTAGCGTACCTGTGGTAGGGGATGTAATCTTTGTTATATTTGCAAACTTATTTTTCTGCCAATGGTGTTTTGTTCTTCCCATTGTCCTATGTCTATTGTCTAATTCATGTGTATTTTGTATATTGTGTATTTTGTATTGTTTCATGTTTCATGTCCCGGACGTCCGGCAATTGTCCTATGTATTTTTCTTACTGGCGCCAGTACATTTCTTTATCATTGTGTATGTGTATAAACTTCTTGTATTTCTTGTGTTTTATCCAATTCCATGTCCTTTTTCTTGTGTTTGTATATATTGGTTATTTATTCAATTATGTATATGTATTTGTGTAATGTTTTGGGTGTGCTTAAGTTCCATGTGTGCCACACTTCTGTGCGTGTAGTTTGTATGTGGCTTGCCTGTATTTGTACTCTGCCTCGATCAGTTTTTCTTGGTTGCTCGGTGTGGGCACCGAGGGCGCGGGCCGAGCGATGTGTTGGCATGGTGTATAATACATACATTGTATTGTGTATTAAGTATATTTATATGTATTAAGTATTGTGTATTAAGTATATTTATATTGTATTATATTCTGTGTATTTTGTATATATATTCTAATTGACGTATTTATTATTTTTATCAAATGCCGCAAGGCTTGGCGTGAGTAATCTGGCAACCCTGGATGAGTGGCGTCGGAAGCCAGTTGACAAGTCACGTTCACGCCTCACGCACGCTTGTCTATTGTGTTCGTGTCATTTTGTGATTTAGCCATATTATATATGTACGAACCTTTTCTCCCAATGTTCGGTCATTTGTTCAAGTTTTTCCTCTAGTCTTGCTAATCGGGGGAGGTTGGTATCCGCCCCCCCCCCCCTCATTAAATCCCTGGAAATTATTATCCTCACCTTCCATTGTGCTGCTCTTATCTATATTTCTAATCTTTACATTTTTGTTAATCTCTTCACCAAAATCATCGGTCCTTCTCTTGTTTACATGACGCCTGGCCTCCTGGACCAAGTCCTCCCTTTCCTCATTTCCTTCCATTTCCCTCAGTAATCCCTCCCCTTCTCCTTTTCCCTCACTTTCCCACTACACAACGAGCTTTCCCCTTCACTGTAAATACAATAAGGTACTTCCTTTGCGTTGAGATCCACGAAAATTTCACTTTTTCTTCAGAACTCCAATCTTCGCCGTCCATCCGACGAAAGTGTGTGTGTGTGTGTGTGTGTGTTTGTGCATGCGTGTGTGTGTGTGTGTGTGTGTGCGTGTGTGTGTGTATGTGTGTGTGTGTGTGCGTGTATTAACCTTGGTCTTTGGATTACGTGTTGGACTCGTGATCGAGAGCTATTTCCCTCCCGGAAGAGAGCTCAGAGGTCGTATGACCGATCTATGGGTAATGTGTGTGTGTGTGTGTGTGTGTGTGTGTGTGTGTGTGTGTGTACGTGTGTGTGTGTACGTGTGTGTGCGCGCGCGCGTGTGTGTACGTGTATGTACACGTCTGTGTGTGTACGTCTGTGTCTGTCCTTGTGTGTGTGTGATTTACCTCGGTCTCTGGAACACGTGTTGGACTTGTGACCGATAGCTATTTCCCTCCCGGAAGAGAGCTCAAAGCTCGTGACCGATCTATGGGTAATGACGTGACCTTACACGCACGCACACACACATCCAACTCCCCGCCCACGAGTTGGAGTAACGACTCGAAGAGCAGCGATACTAAAATTACTTAAGCCCTGGGCAGGATTCGAACCCGGACTGCCGTAGTAACAGTCAGGGACTCTACCAACCGCGCTACCGAGTCGTGTGTGTGTGTGTGTGTGTGTGTGTGTGTGTGTGTGTGTGTGTGTGTGTGTGTGTGTGTGTGTGTGTGAGTGTACATGCGTGTGGTTGTGTGCTTGTATGTATTTGAATATCTTATACTTTGTTACATATTACGATAAAGCCTATGAATATTATATCAAACATTTCGGGAGCCCCCGAGTACGAGTAAGAGGGAGAATTCATATTCAGTATGCGTTAGAGAGCTCGTACCTAATTCTCAATTAAATCCTTTAGCGTTAAAATATGCAATCCTCAATAAGGAGGATATCAACCCCTCATGTATGTATGTATATATGTATGGTATGTATGTATGTATGTATGTATGTACTGTATGTACGTAAGCATACATATGTCGTATATGGATGTACATGATGGTAGGGGTTCGAGAAATGCATTTTCCTTCTTTCCGTTTGGTCGGCACAATTTTGCAAATCTGTCTCGTCCGCCTTCGGAGACGGGGAGCCTCACGTCTGCCGAAGGGCGACTCGAAGTTTGTGCGGTAGAATTTTTCAAGAGGACACGCCGCAGTCAAAAATGAGAATCACTTGCGTCGGCCAAAGGGAGACACAATATTTGGCCAGCAGAACTTTTCAAGAGGCGCAATCAGAAAGACAAATCACCTACACTTTAAGGATTAAAAATGTCCTTACTTGGTGGTTAGTGGAACATCAGCCAGCCTCGTTCCAGGAGAACCCACGAAAGAGAAAGAGGACTCTGGCTTTCGACAGAGAGGACAACGAGGGCTCCACAGCGAAAAGACGACGCGTGGAAAGCCCGACCTCCGTCAGCAGCCAAACCCGTTGTACCTGCTGCGAACCCATGTCTGGGGTGGAGGAGGGACTGTGAGGTCCCCGGGTCGTTGTTGTATAGAATTCCGCCAACGATTCCCAATGAAAATTGAAGAAGAGCTCCATCGAAAAAAGAGAAGAAGAAAAATAGGAGCATCGGCCAAGACTCTCAGGGAGAAAGAGAGAGGCCGCATCCTGCGCTCCTGAGTGAAAGCGCCTCCTGGCTCGAGCCACAGGAAAGAAGAAGTCCCTTGTGCCAATTTGGCCTCGGGAGGAGGGAGGTTCTCCCCTCGGCTGAATAAAATCGCCCGGCGGCAGACAGAAGCAACGCGCCAAATACCAGTTCATCACTCGTCAAACGGTCTACACCATTGGATTCCAATCTTTTTTACCAGCAACCGAAATGAGGGTTGCAAGGGTATTTATAAGGACCGCTGGACAGTCTTGGATGAAAAAAGAAAAACAGAAATATGATATATATTGAAAAAGGCACAATTTCGAAACAGCAGGAAAGTAAAAATGAGCAATATTTCAGTGGCGCAGTAGGATCAGTCCAATTAGCATACTATAACACGGGTTTCTCTTCTTTGTGTTCTTCGTGTGGAATCAATCAGCAAGGGATGCAGCACTCGGGGCATTTGTTTTCCAAGAAGTGTGTGTGCGCGCGTGTGTGTGTGTGTATGTGCGTGCGTGTGTGTGTATGTGCGTGCGTGTGTGTGTGCATGCGTGCGTGTGTGTGTGCATGCGTGTGTGTGTGTGTGTGTGTGTGTGTGTGTACGTGTGTGCGTATGTGTGTGTGTGTATTCACCTTGGTCTTTAGATCACGTGTTGGACTCGTGATCGACAGCTATTTCCCTCTCGTAAGACAGCTCAGAGCTCGTATGACCGATCTATCGGTAATGTGTGTGTGTGTGTGTGTGTGTGTGTGTGTGTGTGTGTGTGTGTGTGTTTGTGTGTACATGTGTGCGTGTGTGTATGTGTGTATTCACCTTGGTCTTTAGATCACGTGTTGGACTCGTGATCGACAGCTATTTCCCTCTCGTAAGAGAGTTCAGAGCTCGTATGACCAATCTATCGGTAATATGTGTGTGTGTGTGTGTGTGTGTGTGTGTGTGTGTATTCACTTGGTCTTTGGATCACGTGTTGGACTCGTGATCGACAGCTATTTCCCTCCTGGAAGAGAGCTCAGAGCTCGTAGGTCCGATCTATGGGTAATGCTATGACCTTGCACACACATACACACCCAACTCCCCGCCCACGAGAGTCAGAGTAACGACCCGAGGCACAGCGATACCGAAATAATTTCGGCCCTGGGCAGGATTCGAACTGGGTGCTGGGAGCATTTCTGCTTCCCAGCTCAGCGCTCTACCAACTATGCCACCGAGTGTGTGTGTGTGTGTGTGTGTGTGTGTGTGTGTGTGTGTGTGTGTGTGTGTGTCTGTGTGTGTGTGTGTGTCTGTGTGTGTGTGTCTGTGTGTGTGTGTGTATAAGTACGTGTGCGCGTGTGTGTGTATGTGTGTATAAGTACGTGTGCGCGTGTGTGTGTATGTGTGTATGTATTCGCTTAAGACATGAATCTGTCTCCCTCTGCTGAATAGAATTATTAGGCAGAGACTAAGGTGTAAAACACTTGCCAAAGGCATGAACGAAAAAGGGGGAGAAGGGAGGAAGATAGAAGGGAGGAAGGTTGCATGCTGGAATGGCCATCTTTAATTTGGACAAAAGGTGAAGGGAGCATTGTCCTGAACTTGATAAAAGAAAAAAGTTATTGGAAATTATGGAAAATAGGGGAGAGGAAATGAGGGAGGAGGAGGAGGATTGCGTGACGAGGAAGGGCGGAAAACAATGGAGAACGAGGAGACGGGGGGGGGGGGAGGGAGGAAGAAGAAGAAAAAGGTGTTGCATGTCGGAGACCAACGAGACGACGCGAGCATCCAGGTCCTCGACGGCGAAGGAAAAGCGTCCGGGATTTTCCTTCCAAGACGCGTCTCTCCTCTCCTCAAAAGGCAAATTGTTGATTTAATCTCTCGAGGCGTCTGAGAAGGCTACGACGTCTGCAAGAAAACAATCATCATCAGTTTGACTGAGTGAAAGGAACTTGTTTCCCCGGCGAGCGCTCCGTTAAGGAGAACATGTCCGTAAAGATCTTTTAGATCGAATTTGAGAACCTCCTTGGCTTCCTTGAATGATGAGAGGTCTTGTTCTCAGCCTTCTTTCAACAACACGAAGGCAATATAAAAGCGTGTATACATACTTATGTACACATTATTTTTCATTTGTATATTTGAAGAAGAAGAAGAAGAAGAAGAAGAAGAAGAAGAAGAAGAAGAGGAAGAGGAAGAGGAAGAGGAAGAAGAAGAAGAAGAAGAAGAAGAAGAAGAAGAAGAAGAAGAAGAAGAAGAAGAAGAAGAAGAAGAAGAAGAAGAAGAAGAAGAAGAAGAAGAAGAAGAAGAAGAAGAAGAAGAAGAAGAAGAAGAAGAAGAAGAAGAAGAAGAAGAAGAAGCAGCAGCAGCAGCTCTCCACACAATCCATTCTTGACTGACCAAACACATTCTTCCATATTCGTTATCATTCCTTTTTTTTTCGGTCCATTTCTTCCTGTTTCAGTTATCTGGTTTTTATTTTGATCTGGGTTATATTCCACTGCATCACATAAAATTACATTCAAGGTCGGATTAGGTTTTGGTTTAATCAAAATTCTTATTTCAATTCTATTTTTTTTTCCAGAGCAAAATGGCCTTGCCCTTTCAAATCACTCTCAAGCACTTCTCGCTAACGAAATCTTATTACGATAACTGGATATTCTCAACAATTTTCTTAACAGTTATTATCCTCAATTCTCCAGCGACATCTTAAAGTAAACAAGTAAAGTTAACTTTATAACTACGTATGAAATTATTTCACACACTTGTAGGATGACTCGCCTGAATTAAGACTAATCCATTTGTCGTTACTTCACACGTTTGTCGGATGGTTGGCTTGGATAAGGACTCGATGAAATAAAAATCACATACTGTACCATACGAATGTCGTCGGAGAATGGTCAGGTAAAGTTCCACAACATTCCTTTTTAAACGATCAAGTGTGGTACAATGGTAACGTCCTTGCATTGTGGTAAGCAGCCGCTCATCCAAGGGTTCGAGTACCAGTGGCAGAACTTGTTAATCTTTAAACTTTAACAACGGTGCTTTCATAAAGTATTCTATACCAGTGGCAGAACTTGTTAATCTTTAAACTTTAACAACGGTGCTTTCATAAAGGATTCTATACTTCACAACATCTGACAAGGAACGAAACTAGAACTTATATTAGACGAAAAAAAGAGAAAGAATTGTAACGTACCATGAACTTCTAACTGAATAAAATCGCCTGGCAGAAGCTCAGACGAACAACTAAAGTCTCTGATTTTTCTCTTTCAAGAAGTTTCATATCCTCTCTTTAGATATTTTTGTCGAAAAGCCACGAACGGTTCCGTTTCATTTAGCTTAGGCTACTGTTTCCAGCTTAACAGCAAGACTGAATTTCTGTTTAAATCTTTCTTCCTTTGGGAACTAGAAATGGCATTTTCTTTTTTCCATCTTCTCGTTTTTTCCTTCGGTGTTCTGATAATCGAGCACGGAAAAATCGTCTCCAGCATTTGCTCCACAGAAACAGTGTCTGTAAAAACGCGCGATTGAAATGGTTTTGTGGTGACAAACGCGACTATTTCTAAAGGTTGATGCACACTAGGCTAGCCTGCTACTTGCTTTTACTTTTTCGTTGTAGTAAGAACGATCTTAGTAACAATATTCCGCAAGAAAATCTCAACAATGTGTCTAACATTCGTATATGTTTAACTTCTCTTAATTCGTCATTTAGCTTCTCACTCTGACGCAAGAGTAATTTGACATTTGCAATTTTGAAAAATAAAACATTGTAACCAGAGTCGTTTCTAGTCAAACGTAGTAGCAAAATCAAATAGCATGCTAATGAGAAATGCCTAGCATGACGCCACCTTAATCAAGTACGACTCTGCTGACGTCATCACATCTAACAAGAGACGACATGACGTCACGATGACTAAGCGTGGCTTGGATGTCACGAGAAATGCGCCTCTGAAGATCGTCATTTCTTCTTTTCTTTCACATGCAAATTTTCACCTCAAGAAGTGGAAAAAATATCCAATATTGCGTCCAAGTGTTGTATTTGACGAGGGTGTAAAATGTCGACAACCAGAAGTGTTGGGTGAATTTCAGACATGATGAGTAGAGGGAGACACATTTTAAGAAGAAAAATCAAGAAAACGAGGGAATGTGATGCAAATAAATGTAACAACTGAGAAAAAAGAAGAAGAAGAAAGAAGCATAAAACTAAACAAGAATAAATTAAAGCACACTGCAATATAAAACGGTGAAATTAAATCAACTAAAATAAGCTAACTGGAAACTCGCATCCCCAACGTGGCTGGCAACGATTCTGGAATCTTCCAGTAAAACTCTCTGGAAAGAAACTTTGGAATGTAGTCTGCGTTGCATTAAGACGTCATGACACTGGGCTATTTTCTCTCCAAATGTTGCAGCCCACACCTTTCGGGAGGGAATCTGACATGCTGTAGGAAAATTATTTTCCTCCAGCATATGAAAATCTATTTTTTTTGAGAAAACAAAATATTTTGCCATAGTGACTTCCCGGCGGAGAAAGTCCTGGAGGTGGGCGGTACCGCCGATTAATCGGAGGTTGGAGGACAAATAACCCAGTGTGATAGCACTTTTAGTATAAGACTCTTTATGTGCCAAAAATTTATAGTATTACGAAGAGGAGATCAGTCGGCGATTGCGTGCTCTTTTCTTGAAAAAGTAAACGTAGTCAAATTTGACTGTGAGATATCTTTGGCTCTTTCCGGAGACTGAGTGTCAGCCCATCGGAGCTGCACCTCCATAGAGAAGAGAGGGAGTTGACAGTTTTCGAAGCTGGCTGGTAGGGACATGATTCTATATGACGTCCATTTTGCAGGTCTAACAAATACAATTTTTCTCTAAGATGATATAAGATAAAATACCACAAAATTGCACAAAAGAAACAAAAAGAAAAACAAAGAAAAATAACAATATGGAAAAAAAATAATCATACCATAACCAAAAGATAATAGAATATGATAAAACAAATTTATATAGAGAAAAAGATAAGATAGAATAATAAAAATATTGTCTGGAAACTAAGAAATCAGGCACAATAAACTTCAAGAACCTCTTTCCCACGAAAAAAAAGACGAATATATATATATATATATATATATATATATATATATATGTGTGTGTGTGTGTGTGTGTGTGTGTGTGTGTGTGTGTGTGTGTGTGTGTGTGTGTGTGTGTGTGTGTGTGTGTGTGTGTGAATTTAGGGAGCAGGATCTCTTCAATATATTTCTTATTAAATAACACAGCAAACTGGGCGTTAGTTATCTTCTTATTGAGACTTTCTACTCTTCTAATAACTTTTCTCTCTAAAGGAGGGAGAAGGTATACAATATATCCAAACGAGTATATGATTGGGTAGGAAAACTAACATTATACGACGTTTCGCCTATGCATTAGGCATCTTCTGGTAATTTATTCAGAAATAAATACATACTTATATAATACAAAGATAGGTACATTAGGAGAGATCTAGGACTGTGACAGTTCATCCTTTCCAGCCCGCTACTCGTGACCCATACAACTCTAGGGTCCCGCACATGTTTTGTTGTATATTAATAAGTGGCATATAGTTTCTTATCATCACTGCCTCCATGCATTTTAGTTTTATTGTATTACCATTCCTGGCGATTATTATTGTGTTCGTGTTAAGGTGTTCTCTTGATATGTTGCTCTTGTGGGATTTCGTCATGTGCGATTTTATTGCCCCGTTCTGCATGTGATACGTGAGTCTCTGTGAAAGTGTTTGTGTTGTGTACCCGATATACTCGTCTGTACAAAGCGCACCCTCTTTGTTAAAATTACAAGTATATTTGTACACGACATTGCTCTGTTTTAATTTGTCCTTTTGTGCTGCCAAATTATTCTTCATGATAAGAGATGATGTTCTGGGATTCCTGTAATAAATTATCAAATTAATATATGCCATATGATGGCCATAGTTTGTTAATGGGCCCCGGACACTTCTTGGAGGATGGATTCTGCCTCCCCCCGTCCCTCTCCTCGGGGATCTGAATCAATCCGCATCTTCATTTGGGAAACGCTCTTACCACCAAGTCTACTTATTATGGATACTTGGCGTGCTTCTTCTTGTACATAAGCAAACAACGTTCATACAGATGCGTGCGTACATATGGCATCATAATATGTCATCACGGTTGTACGTGTGTATATATCATTAATAATAATATCAATATTAATCATATTATTAATAATATGCATGATATTCTTATAAGTAATATTAGTAAGAATATTAGTAATAATGATAAAACACACACACTCACACACACACACGCACACACACACGCAAACGCACACGAACACACACGCGCACATACACACTCACACACACATACACACACACACATTACCGATAGATCTGTCATACGAGCTCTGAGCTCTCTTCCGGGAGGGAAGTAGCAGTCGATCACGAGTGCAACACGTGATCCAAAGACCAAGGTGAATACATACACACATACACACACACACACACACACACACACATTACTGATAGATCGGTCATACGAGCTCTGAGCTCTCTTCCGGGAGGGAAAGCTGTCGATCACGAGTGCAACACGTGATCCAAAGACCAAGGTGAATACATACACACACACACACGTACACATACACAAAGACACACACACACACACACACACATTACCGATAGATCGGTCATACGAGCTCTGAGCTCTCTTTCGGGAGGGAAGTAGCTGTCGATCACGAGTGCAACACGTGATCCAAAGACCAAGGTGAATACATACACACATAAACACACACACACACACACACACACACACACACACACACACATATTACCGATAGATCGGTCATACGAGCTCTGAGCTCTCTTACGAGAGGGAAATAGCTGTCGATCACGAGTCCAACACGTGATCTAAAGATCAAGGTGAATACACACACACATACGCACACACGTACACACACACACACTTCTTGGAAAACAAATCCCTCGAGTGCTGCATTCCTTGCTGATGGATTCCACACAAAGAAGAGAAACCCGTGTTATATGCTAATTGGACTGATCCTACTGCGCCGCTGAAATATTGCTCATTTTTACTTTCCTGCTGTTTCGAAATTGTGCCTTTTTCAATATATATCATATTTCTGTTTCCCTTTTTTCCTCCAAGACTGTCCAGCGGTCCTCAGAAATACCCTGGCAACTCTCATTTCGGTTGGTGGTAAAAAAGATTGGAATCCAATGGTGTAGACCGTTTGACGAGTGATGAAGTGGTATTTGGCGCGTTGCTTCTGTCTGCCGACGGGCGATTTTATTCAGCCGAGGGGAGAACCTCTCTCCACCCGAGGCCAAATTGGCACAAGGGACTTCTTCTTTCCTGTGGCTCGAGCCAGGAGGCGCTTTCACTCAGGAGCGCAGGATGCGGCCTCTCTCTTTCTTCCTGAGAGTCTTTGCCGATGCTCCTATTCTTCTTTTTTGCGTTGGTGCTCTTCTTCTATTTACATTGTTAATCGTGGTCGGAATTCTCGACAACAGTGACCCGGGGACCTCACAGTCCCTCCTCCACCCCAGACATGGGTTCGCAGCAGGTACAACGGGTTTTGCTGCTGCCGGAGGTCGGGCTTTCCACGCGTCTTCTTGTAGCTTTGGAGCCCTCGTTGTCTTCTCCGTCGAAAGCCAGGCTCCTCTTGCGCTTTCTTGGGTTCTCCTGGAACGAGGCTGGCTGATGTTCAACTAACCACCAAGTACGGACGCTTTTAACCCTTAAAGTGTAGGTGATTTCCATTCCTGACTGCGCCTCTTGAAAAGTTCTCCTGGCCAAATATTGAGTCTCCCTTTGGCAGACGCAAGTGATTCCCATTTCTGACTGCGGTGTGTCCTCTTGAAAAATCCTCCTGGACAAATTTCGAGTCGCCCTTTGCCAGACGCGAGGCTCCCGTCCGAAGGCGGACGAGACAGATTTGCAAAATTGTGCCAAGACGGAAAGAACGAAAATATATTTCTCGAAGCCCTACCATCATATACATCCATATACGACATATGTATGCTTACGTTCATACATACATACATATGAAGGGTTGATATCCTCCTTATTGAGGATTGCTTATTTTAACGCTAAAGGATTTAATTTAGATTTAGGTACGAGCTCTCTAATGAATACTGAATATGAATTCTCCCTCTTACTCGTACTTGAGAGCTCCCGAAATGTTTGATATAATATTCATAGTCTTTATCGTAATATGTAACAAAGTATAAGATATTCAAATACATACAAGCACACAACCACACGCATGTACACTCACGCACACACACACACACACACGACTCGGTAGCGCGGTTGGTAGAGTCCCTGACTGTTACTACGGCAGTCCGGTTCGAATCCTGCACAGGGCTTAAGTAATTTTAGTATCGCTGCGCTTCGAGTCGTTACTCCAACTCTCGTGGGCGGGGAGTTGGATGTGTGTGTGTGTGTGCGTGTAAGGTCACGTCATTACCCATAGATCGGTCATATGAGCTTTGAGCTCTCTTCCGGGAGTGAAATAGCTATCGGTCACAAGTCCAACACGTGTTCCAAAGACCGAGGTGAATCACACACACACAAGCACACACACGTACACACGCACACACACGTGCACACACACACACACGTGCACAGACACACACACACGCACACACACGTGCACAGACACACACGTACACACACACACACACACACACAAGCACGCACCCACACCTACACACACACAAAACATACACACACACATGTACTAACACACACACACAAACACGCACCCTCACCTACACATACACGTACACACACACACACACATACACACGTACACACAATATATGCCACTTATTAATATACAACAAAACATGTGCGGGACCCTAGAGTTGTATGGGTCACGAGTAGCGGGCTGGAAAGGATGAACTGTCACAGTCCTAGATCTCTCCTAATGTACATATCTTTGTATTATATAAGTATGTATTTATTTAGGAATAAATTACCAGAAGATGCCTAATGCATAGGCGAAATGTCGTATAATGTTAGTTTTCCTACCCAATCATGGACTCGTTTGGAAATATTGTATACCTTCTCCCTCCTTTAGAGAGAAAAGTTATTAGAAGAGTAGAAAGTCTCAATAAGAAGATAACTAACGCCCAGTTTGCTGTGTTATTTAATAAGAAATATATATATATATATTATATATATATACATATATGATAATGATAATAATAGTAAAGGTCAAATTAAGAGGACAGTACCGCCGTCATCTCCTTTCCTTCAGTAACCTTAACTCAATAAACCCATATTTTTTTTTCGTCAGAAATTCATAATATATCGGTGAACATAATTCAGATCAAAATTAATAAAAAAAAAATAAGGCAAAGGGTAGGGCTGGCTTTTTCTGGACTCCAAATTATAAGCCAAATAATGTTTATGGCGATAAACAGACCGCCCGATACCCATAATGCATTGTCATCGCGTTTTATTTGTCACACACACACATATATATATATATATATACATATGCAATAAAAA
>NC_134786.1:72332814-72342814 GCF_046742065.1 Oratosquilla oratoria
TTTAAGAAGGAAATTGGCAAGAATTGCATGGATGACCCGTCATCCATGAGGAGCTGAGACGGGAGGGATGGAAAGAGTGGTGGAGGGAAGTGAAAGGGGTAAGAATAGGTAAGTGCCTCTGACTTAGCTACCTCCCTTATAAGGGGGAAAAAGTTCTATGCATATATATATATATATATATATATGTGTGTGTGTGTGTGTGTGTGTGTGTGTGTGTGTGTGTGTGTGTGTGTGTGTGTGTGTGTACACAGTTTTCAGTTTGCAATTATAACGCTTAATAGTGATCATTATTTGACATAATTGTATGCGTATTATTGACTTTATTGTGCAAGGTAGTTCATTCTGTAGAGAAAAATATCAGGCACTCAGTAATGAACGCTCGATTGTAAAATAAATAATATATTGGAAGAACATTATCTGTCATTGTGCTTCCCTGAAAACCAGCAGGACTAAGTAAGATGCATCAATCTTATTAAAAAATTATTCGTCTGTGCTAGGATCAACAGAAAATGTATCCTGTATCTTATATAACCAATTCATTCCCCCCCCTCTCTCTCTCTCTTTCTCTCTCTGTGAGTGTAAGATTACAGCACTGCCCATAGGTCAGTCAATACACGACCTCTAATCTTTCGTCTGGGAGGATAATAGATGTTGATCATGAGTCATGTACGTGATCCAAGACCATAATGAAACACACACGCACGCGACAACCACACAAATACACACACCCATACACACACACACACACCCGTACATACACACACACACAGACATACACACACCCGCACACATACGTGCGCGCGCACACACACACACACGCACACACACACACACACACGCACGCACACACCTTACACACAGGCACCTTATAAAATCAACAGAGAGTAGATACACAAGCAAACAGATCAAAAGTCTGATTAAGTGACAGATTGACAGATGGACAGAACCTTAGAGAATTGAGTGATGTATCGCTCGCACATCTCCATAAATTTTCCGGACTGAAGAACAATTCGGCAAAGAAGGCGAGGAGGTTACGCCCGGAGGCGCTTAGCTGTGCCAAGAAGCCGCCACCTCGTGGGGCTCTGGCGAGAGGCAGTAACCGGGAGGTGTTGGGGATCGACCTCGAGTCTAGAATGTGTTCATGAGGCGAGTTCGAGTCCCAATGCCGTGGGTCCCTCTTACAAAGAAACCACGGATCCCAGGAGGAATCCGGGGGAGGAATTAATTCAAAGAAATTTTATTTATTTTCTCTTTGTGCGACGACAATAAAGCAATTCGAAGATAAAACGATGCACAATCGTCAAATCAAACAAGTTTCTGGCGTGTTACGCATGAACAATCTTAGACTAAACCCGAATGTCTTCTCGAAACCTTGAAGGGCCTTCAGGAGCTAAACCTCTTCAACACGGCGACTAACTAAACATTTTTCATCTTCTCCTCCGGCTGAGCGGGTTAGAGCGTACTGCTTGCGGCGGAGGTCGAGGCCACGGCAGCTCGAACGCTGTCACCAGCGAGTTGGACCAAGGGCAAGGTTTATTACGTTCCGTGCTACAAAGTTCTGTGTAAAGGGGCACCGACCTAGCTTCCTGAGAGAGGAACTTCGCGACGGTAGATTGATTGTTTTTTTTGTTTTTTTTTTTGGGGGGGGGAGGGGGGCAGACACTAGTCAATAGAGGGCCTCAATCTGTTCCGGCCCCTTTGGGTTCTAATCCATCTCTTGGCCTTAGACAGTAAACACTCTGTAAAGAACATAACATAAGAATAAAGGAGACTGCAAGAGACCATGAGGCCTACACTAGGCAGTTCCATGTCCATGACCACATGTCATCCCCATCCATGAAGTTGTCTAACCGTTTCGTAAAACAACTGGTAGTTTCAGCGCTCACTACATGGTTACTAAGTCTACTCCATTCGTTGACCACCATACTAGTAAATCAATTCTTGCCTATTTCCTTCTTAGATCTAAATTTGTCCAGTTTAAATCAATTACTGCGAGTCCTGCCCTGTTGTCTTTATATGATGACCGTGCTTGCGTCACGGGTTGACCTGTATTAATGGCTTTTAACCTCTGCACTCCTTTCCACACGAATAAATTCATACGGCGATGACCAGAATACTATTCATAAAGCGTCAAGAAAATAAAATTAGTTTGCTACATAGAGTCTGTTGTTTAAATTTACATATTTACAGTCAATCAAACTTGAAGCCATTTGAAAAAGAGCAATTACACACAGGCAATGCATGTTGCACCAATATAAGCAAATCAATATAAGAAAAAACAAAGATTAAAAAATCAACTCAGGGACTCGAGCTTGAAGATTAATAAAAATCTGAAAAGAGTCCAATTCAAATTGTTCCACGATGACGTCACGATGTCACGCACGCTGCCAAACGTACGATCTCCTTTAATTGGCTATTATATTCATGGAATTCTCACGGTTGGGTTAGCTAGCAATGACACGATGTCTGGTACCTCTTGTGTCACTCATTGGAGTGAGTGAGAGTGTGAGTGTGAGTGTGTGTGTGTGTGTGTATTCACTTGGTCTTTGGATCACGTGTTGGACTCGTGATCGACAGCTATTTCCCTCCCGGAAGAGAGCTCAGAGCTCATATGACCGATCTATGGGTAATGCTATGACCTTTCACACACACACACACACCCAACTCACCGCCCACGAGAGTCAGAGTAACGACCCGAAGCGCAGCGATACCGAAATAATTTCGGCCCTGGGCAGGATTCGAACCAGGTACTGCGATCACCCCCGTTCTTCGCAGTCCAGTGCTCTACCAACCGCGCCACCGAGTCGAGAGAGAGAGTGTGTGTGTGTGTGTGTGTGTGTGTGTGTGTGTGTGTGTGTGTGTGTGTGTGTGAATCTGTCACACACTAGGAGTGGAGCAGCTAAAAGCTGTCAATTCTCCTTATGCAATCAAGTAGATTAAATGATAAAGAGTGATAGAAAGAAAACCTGGTCAGATTCCGAACACCAAGTGATGTAACCCAGGTTGGTATTAAGAATGTTATTAGATCTTCAATATGGATAGTTGGGGAGATTGAGTTCTCTTGCATCCGTCCCCAAGAACCATGACATGCTTTAAAGAGAGAGAGAGAGAGAGAGAGAAAATCAAGATGACTCTTGTGACCCTCTGTGACCTCTAAATCTCTGGCGAGGCGGCGATGAAGGTGGAGACCTTTGGGTGCATGACTGGTCAGGATTCGAATCCCGGGCAGGATCATTAGCTACTTCTATCCCCGGTGGCACTTTCCCCTCCTCCTCTCGGGATGCTGTTCCTCTAAATAACTTCATCCCGATTCGGCAGAGGCACCCGTCCTTGATTTACTCTTTGTTTGTCTTGTAGTTTGACTAGATTACTACTCTCTCTCTCTACATATATATATATATATTTCTCCTCCTCCTCTTTCTCTTTCTTAGCTTCTTGTTTTGCCTGTCCATATGCATGTTCCTAATTTTCTTTATCCTCTCATCATCATCCTACTCCTTCTCTTTTTCCTTCTCCTCCTCCTCCTCCTTGTCTTCCTCTTCCTCCTTGTCTTCATCTTCCTCCATCCTCCTCCTCCTCCTCCTCCTGTTACCCATCCTCAAAATTCGTCAAGATCCTCATGCTCATCTTGAGGTGCAACCCCAGGAGCTGACACTTGGTCCCCCAATAGTGCCCATAATCTTTCTCGTCAGCACTTATTGTATTTCCCCCAGTTTTTCACAAAAGGATAGCTGACAACCAGCAAATGGTCACTTCCTACAGTAGACTACTACAAGTCGGTGACTCCAAAAACTCCTTCACTAATACAACACAAACATTAATCTAACGTTTCTTTCCATTGAGAACTACATGAAGATCCGAGGATCGTTGCCTGTCATTGTGGGGTTGTGGATTTAAAATCAGTGAAATTCAGGGCTGCAGTTGTCATTATTAAACTATGTCTATTACGAGACTCTGCTTTGGTGAGTTTCAGACTACATGTGTTCGGTATCACCACTCTTTGATTGTTGGACATTTACTCCTTCATCAAATCACCTGGCGACATACAGAATAAAATATATGACTGGATGAGGAGGACTGAGCCAAGGAGACAACAATCCTCTAATTTCAAAAGATTCCTTTAACTGAGTAAACCTCACCAGCCGACTGAGGCATTAAAAGAGCTAATTTTTGTCCTCTCTCTCTCTTTCTCATCTTCCTCCTCCTCCTCCTCTTCGCCATCCTCACTCTTTCATCCTAATCTCTTATCTCCCAGCTCCGAGAGGCACCTCATTAACATCTGAGGGAATCTGTCCTTCTGGCTCGCAAGGCGATTGGCTGACGGCTCGCTGATTGGTTTCCGACTTCGGGGCTTCCATCGCCCCGGATTGGCTGCTGGGCTTGATGATTGGAGCCAGCGTGATTGGGAGGGATTGGCCTTCAGATCACTGAGAGGGTGAGAATGGTATATCACAAGTGCTCCGCATCACAAGTACTCCGCATCATACGTGTTGCGCGTCTTATGTTGCGCGTCTCGTGTTGCGCGTCTCGTGTTGCATAACGCGTTGCATGTACAATTCAATACATCAAAAGCCGCCGCGAGGGTGTGTTTCCCGATACTGATAACTAAACTTCACCCCAAACACACACACACACACACACATCTTTTCACATAGTAGCATTACCTAGTTCATTTTATTCTGGCTGACGCCAGGAGATTTCATTCAGGTGAGGCGAAGTCCATCGACTGACGGGGTTGACACTATCTCGGGCAAACCCTTCAACCCAATTACACGTTCTGGAGGTTTTGTTCTGCCTAACATCAATCAGAGGAGGAGGAAGAGCAAGAGCAAGTGGAGAGGGAAGAGGTAGAGGAAAAGAGAGCAGAAGAAAGAGGAGGCAGACGAAGGGAGGCAAGGAAAGTGAGGCACAGGAGGAGGAGGAGGAGGAGGGGAGGAGGAGAAGAAAAGGAGGAGGAGGAAGATGAGGAAGAGGAGGAGGAGGAAGAGGAAGATGAGGAGGAGGAGGAGCAGGAGGAGGAGGAGCAGGAGGAGGAGGAGAAGGAGGAAGAGGAGGAGAAGGAGGAAGAGGAGGAGAAGGAGGAGGGGAAGGACGAGAAGAAGGAAGAGGAAGACAAGGAGGAAGATAAGGAGGAGAAGGAACAAGAGGAGGATGAGAGGATAAATAAAATTAGGAAAAGGAAGATGGACAGGCAGAACAGGAGGTAAAGAAAGAGAAAGAGGAAGAGGAGAAAGAGGAAGAGAGGGAGTAGGAGGGAGATAAAGAGAAGGAAGAAGAGGAGGGGAGAAGGAAAAAATGAGAAAAGAGGAGGAAGATGAGAACACAAGTTGGACAAGAGATGAGGAGAGAAGGAGAAAGTTAAAATGGAAAGGATAAAAGAAGATGGAGAGGTCAAAGAGGAAAAAAAAAGGAGGAAAAGTATGAGAAAGCGAAGGAAGATGAGAAGAAAGAGCGAGAAGAAGCAAAGAAGAAGAAGGTATAATAGGAAAAGTAGGAGGAGGAGAAAATGGAAGAGGAAGGAAAAGAGAATGAGGAAGGAGCAGAGGAAGAGGAAGAGAAAGAGAAGGAAGAAGAGGAAGAGGAAGAGAAAGAGAAAAAGTAATATCACGAGGAAGAGGAAGAGAAAAAGGTAGAGGAAGATGAAATGTGATAGGATGACGATTGAAGGTAAAAAGATAGGAAGAAGAAGTAGAAGGAGGAGAAGGAGTAGTAGAAGGAGCATTAGATAAAGGAAGAGGAGGAGGAAGAAGAAGAGAAGGGAAGGAAGAGAAGGAGTAGGAGGATATGAAGGAGAAGAAGGAGGAGGAGGGTGAAGAGAACGAGGATTAGGAAGAGGAAATGAAGGAAGAGGAGGTTAAGGTGGACGAAAGGGTGAAGGAAGAAATAAAGGAGGAGAAGGAGGAGAGTTAGGAACAGGAGAAGGAAGAGGAGATGATGGAAGAGGAGGTGAAGGTAGAGGAGAAGGTGAAGATGGAGGGGAGGGAAAGGATGAAAAGAAGGAGGAGGAGGAGGAGAAGGTGAAGGTGGAGGAGAAAGAGGAGGAAGAAAATGAGGGGAAAGGAAAAAAAGGAGAAGGAGGAGATGATGAGGAGGTATAGGAAAAGGAGGAGGTAAAGGTAGAGAATAACAATAAGGAGGAAAACGCAAAGGAAGACAAAGAAGAGGACAACGACGATGAGGAGGAGTAAAAAGGTGAAATGAGAAAAAGTAAGAGAAGGAGATGTAGGGATTGGTGAAGAAGGAAGAAAATATAAATAGGAGGAGGAGGAAGAAGGGGAGGAGGAGGGAGAGGAGGAGGGGGAGGAAAAGGGGGAGGAGGAGGAGGAGATGGAAGTTAGCCACGAGAAGAGACAGAACATTCTAAGGAGTTATAGGACATGTAACAACAGCTCTAAGTGTTGATGGTTAATTGCGGCGTTATTGCACCTGGCTGGAACTAATTAGTGCTGGAAGGCACTAATTAGCAGCAGTGGAAGGATAATTAGTATCTTAATGTTGCCCAGCTTCCGTGGAACTTATGGAGATGGGAAGCCCTCGAATTAGAGCTGCCCCCCCCCCTACACAAATTAGTGTTTTGTGGCCTGGACAAAGGGTGAAATTAGTGATATGTGACCTACACGTACAAAGGAAATCTAGTGGTATGTGACCTCTATGTAAAGGGTGAATTCTGGAGTGTGACTCCGCAGAGGGTGGAGTTACTAGTGTGAAAAATTCCTCAAATAGGGTGAGATATGGAACCAGGAGTAGAGAGTTGGCTCGTTCTTCCTAGCGCATCTAGTAAGCCTTTGTAATGTAACTAGTAAAATCGGGATAGTAACCTGAAAGTTGCCTGTATGGATTTACGTTAAACGAGAAAGTTAAGAAAAAAGTTAGAAATGACGGTTTTGTCTACAGAAATACGCCCCTTTGTCGTAAAATTGCATATGTCGTTACATTGTTAAACGCAAAGGCTCGTGGGAATTCAGGTAACATATTGGATGCATGACAACAAACAATGCAGTGTTCCTGTGGCTAACATGAAGTGGACTAAAATTTCCGGCCCGAAGTACAGACAACGATGTTGTTGTTGTTGTTGTTTGCGGGGAAATACTTTATTCTTCGCTACACTGACTGCAAAAAAGAACCTGTCGTTACACTGAAGACACACAAAAACATTAATTTTTTTTAAGAATACCACTGGAAGATTTTCACGGTGGTATCCTTAAAAAAATCCTTACATAAATGTTTCCCTTCCGATGATTTATATAAGATTTATAAAAGGAAAGATTTTTTTTTAAATACCATCGTCAGACCCCTTACATGCATTTAGTACAATTTGCTGTAAATCCATAGGCTGATCACACACGGTTACAATAAAATCACCAGATGTTACCCAAAACAAAATCTGTGCAATGCAACATAACCACACACACACATATATATATATATATATATATATATATATATATATATATATATATTATATATATATATATATATATATATATATACACATGTTAACCCTCCGGGAGTAAATTATTTAGCATCACACAAAAGGATTTTATTCTGTCACAGGGTAAAACCTTGGTCATTATGGAGCAAACGAAGGTGGTTCAAGAGATGGCCTAAAATGACTAATTAACACCAGAACCAACCCAACGCCATCACGAAACTCAAGTCAGGTGGACGATTTCTTGGCTTCATCTCGAACCCTCTTGCCCCCCCCCCTCTACCCCCGAAACGAACGGGGATAATTATAGGTTCATGCAGCCCCTGAGTAACTAGAGGGGAGTAAATCATATTTATCTAGAAATGTAGATCTAATAGCGCTCTTCGTCTTGCGTTCGCGTGGAATTGCGCCCAACCACAGTAGTGCCTCCGATGCACAGCGGAGGAACAGACGACGAAGATGCGAACCTTTCTGGTCCATAATGAGGTCTTTGGAGGAAAAAGGAAGGAAGGAAGGAAGGAAGAAATGAAGCGAGGGAGATGGAGAAGGAGAGGGAGAGGGAGAGAGAGGGAGGGAGGGAGGGAGAGAGAGAGAGAATAATAGAGAAAAAGAAAGAGAAAAAGAAAGACGAAGAGAAAGAGAAAGGGAAAAGAGGGTATTAGAATAAAAGAGAAAGAGAAAGAGAGAGGGGAAGGGAAAGAGAAAAGGAAAAGAGGGCGAGAGAGGAAAAGAAAAAGGAAATAAAGAGTAAAAAGTGAGTAAAGAGACAGAAAATAAACTAAGAGAAAGATTGAAGGAAAGAAAGAAAAAGAGGGACAAAAAGAGAAAAAAGATATACTGACAGAAATAGAGGGAAACAGAAAAGGAAAGGACCAGAGAGAAAAACAGAAATTGAAAAAAAAAAAAACAGAAAAAGAAAAAGCAAGATAGAGATACAGATAGAAAAAGAGAAAAAGGGAGGAGAAATAAAGAAAAAGAGAAAAAGAGAGCAGTAATGAAGAAAAAGAAAAATGGATGAAAAGAGAGAGAGAGGGGGGGAGACAGACAGAGAGATAGAGAGAGATAGTGAGAGAGAGAGGTAGAGAAAGGGAAAAGAGAGGTAGAAAGAGATAGAGAAAGAGATAGAGAGAGAGAGAGAGAGAGAGAGAGAGAGAGAGAGAGTATAGAGAGAGAAGGAAAGAGAGAGAAAGAGACAGAGAGAGGTGGGGAGGGAGAGAAAGGAGCCTCACAGCCTCTCTCTCTCTCTCTCTTGGGTGTTTGCCTGATTGGTATCTCGATCCTCGTAGCTGTGAAACCTTTCAGGAAGAGCGAGGAAGACCAAGGGGGACTTCTCCTCTTCCGTGTGGTGGTTTTAATGATCCCGAGCTAATCTGAATGGAGATATATTTCCTCTCCTCACGAAAGTATCACCCGACGCAAAAAGGACCGTTTTGATAAATGGCCTAGGCTATCTTCATAGAGTCCAGTCTATTCCCAGTATAGTACTCGGTAGCTTCCTTTAATTATTTTATTCTGGCTACCGATGGCGTGAAGATAAAGTGCGCGGGGGTACGCAACGCTGAAGCCAATCACGGGTTAATTGACGGAGCCGATTTTTATTTATTTATTTATTTTATTTATCTATTTATTTATTTTTTTGAGGGGGGTTTATTTTCATAGTAGCTTTATGTATATATTTTTAAATACATATTTTAGTATCTGTGATTAATCCTCACGAAAGCTAACCCAAGTGACATAACAAACATAGCCTGATTTAACCTCACTGAACCTAGCCTAACCGGGCATAACCTAGCCTAGCATAGGCATCCCTAATCAAACCCAACTCATCCCTCCATGACAGTTTATTTTTAATGCAGATTAATAAATGTCTTCTCTATTTATTTATTCGTTTGTGTTTGTGCATTTGTTTATTTATCTAGTTAAATATCTTTTTATGTAATCATTAATTTCTTTGTTTTTATATTCATTAGCTATATGTATTTATCTGTTTATATATATTCATTTCAATATTTATTCATTATCTATATTTATGTCTATTTATCTATATACTTATCTATATATTTATTCACTTACTTATTCATTAATTCATATATTCATCTATCTTACTTTATTTATAGATACCTTCCCCACCGGCAACATGTGAGAGACTGGATGCTGTTAACGTAAGAATGGCAATTTCAAATGTGATCTTATGGATACAAGTACCCTTATCGTAATTAAATGTGGAATTAGTGTTGTACAAAGGACGAGTAAGCTGTTTATTGTTATTTTACTTGCCATCAGCGCCAAAATTATCTCCATTAAATAATGTTGATGTTGTCGTCAGTGTCATCCTTAGAAGTATCGATACTATCAGAGAGAGTCGTGTTCTTACACATAGTTATCACCTAATTCCTTGTCCTTTTTTTCTACTTCACAATTATTACCTCTTGGGAAAAGAATTAGCTAAGTTAAAGTTTACAAATGATGTCACTATTGTCAAATTTCTAAATGTAATTATCACTTAATTTTTTGCCATTTCTAGAACTATTGTCTGTTCAGCTAACAATAATGAAAAAAGATAAAATTGTT
>NC_134786.1:72347814-72362814 GCF_046742065.1 Oratosquilla oratoria
TGCATATATATACATATACATATACTTATATATATACTCTATACATATATATACACACACACACAATTATATATATATATATATATATATATATATATTGCACAACTAATCAATTCGCTTTCCCATCCTGTAACTATGTAAAGAAGAGATCCAGTGAATTTTGGACTACATCTTTCACCTGGGTGTGCCAAAGCCCGTGGAACACCGGCTGGCGTCCCCGCTTGATGAAGCATTTCATCATCAATTTTACATTAGAATCTGCAAGAAAATACGGTAGATTAAATACCACTACATAGAGTGACGAGACAAAGAGTACTGCTCATCCAAGAAAAATAAGGCTGATTAGTTTCCTATAATACTGAATATAAGTAAGGAGATCACTCTACCTCTCAAACAATTTCAACCTGATAGGAAGGGAAAGATTCTTCCCCAAGAAGAAGAAAAATAAATAAATAAATAAAAAGTAAAAATAAATTGAATAAAAAATAAATGAAAAAACCCTCAAACTTTAAAGCGCTCTCTACAAGATTATTCGCATTGACACAATACACTGAATCATTACCATCGCTCACCTTATATAGACCTTCAATGATATCACTACATTGTCGATGATATAATGCGAACTATTACGTAATATTATTGATTGTGTAGGGAACACCAACTATCCCCTCCTTTACCATCTCCCCACCCCACCCGCTCGCTCCGCCAGTACATTACAAAAATTTCAGCCTCATTTCGCGCCCACTGGCCCTCCTTCTCTCAGTCTCCTCCTTAATTGCCTGTATCAATATTCTTTATCTCCAACACATATATTTCACTCGTTCGAAGCGTCCTCCCATTTAGTCGCCTCCTCCTCCTCCTCCTCCACCTACTCCACCTCTCCCTCCTCATCCACCTCCTCGTCTTCCTCCTCCTCCTCTTCCCCTTCTCTTATTTTTCCTGTGAATCTGCTCCGTTGGTTTTACCATTTCTCCACCATCGTTTTCCTTCTACCTTTATCGCCACCCTTTCCTTTCGGTGCAGCAACTCTCGCAATGTCATACAAACTTGCTTTCAAAGAGAGGGACAGCGAGAAAGACAAAGCAAGCGGACGAAAGATATAAAGATATATACATATACAGTATATATATATATATATATACATATATATATATATATATATATATATATACATATATATATATATATATATATACACACACATACATACATGTACCAACGGCTTTTTCCCCTTACAAGGGAGGTAGCCAAATATATAGGCATAAAATCCATTCCCACCCATTCCATCCCCACATACTCCACTCCCATTCACCTCTCTCCCTCCCTCTTATCTTGGCAGAATTCCCCTCTTTCCCGATCCTCCTTTTACTCCATCCATCCATGTCATCCTTGGTCGTCCCCTTATGTTCACTTTTTCCACCTCTATCTTCACACCTCTTTTACTAATCTTTCTTCAATCACTATTTCCATGTGTCCAAACCATCCCAATACTCTTTCATCAGCCCTATCTCCCAACCCTATTCCCATCCCCGATCTCCTCCTCACCTCCTCGTTTCTCACTCTACCCAGCCTAGTAACCTCGTAACATACTTCTCGGGCATTTCATCTCAAACACGTTTAAACTCTTCCTCTCTTAAGTTTCTGCCACATACAATGCTGTCGTCAGAATTACTCCTTTATACAATATCCTCTTAGCATTCATTCCCAAATGTCTATTTCTCATTACACTTTTTAATCCCCCAAGGCATTTACTTGCTTCTCTCAATCTACATTCTACCTCCACCTCTACTCCTCTCTTTCCCGCCACATTCGCACCCAAGTATCTAAAGCTATCCACTTCCTCCAGTCTCTTTCCCTTAATACTCACTTCCAACTTGCTGTCAAATTCTCCCCCTGTACATCTTATCACCTTATTTTTACCCACATTTATCCTCAACTTCCTTCTTTTGCACACCTGCCTAATCTCCGTTGCTAACTTCCTTAATTCCTCCTGTGATCCTGCTACAAGCCCAGTGTCGTCAGCAAACAACAACTGGCTTATCTCCTATTTTTCTCCTTTTTCTAACCATCTCCAATCCCCGGCCCATTGAACAGCCTAGGCGACATAACATATCCCTGTCGAATTCCCATCTTTACCTAAAACCACTCGCTCTCTCCATTTCTAATTCTAACACAGGCTCTACTACTCTCGTAAAAACTCTTGACTGTCCTCAATAACTTTCCTCCTATCCCATATATCTGCAACACCTCCCACAGTGCCTTCCTGTCTACCTTCTCATAAGCATTTTCCAAATCAATAAAGACCCAAAAAAAAATCCTCACCCTCGGTGGAATGACTGGCCATGAACTAAATCGTTACATTTTGAAGGGTCGTCGTGACACGATGGTACACCCTTTCTTTTATAATAAGCAAGCCGCTCAAGCTAGGGTTCGAATCCCAGTAGGATTATTTATTATTATATGAATATATATATATATATATATATATATATATATATATATATATAGTGTGTGTGTGTGAATGTGTGTATACGTGTATTTATATATATTATATATATATATGTATATATACATGTATATATATATTATATATGTATATATATGTATATATATATTATATATGTATGTATACATATGTATATGTATGTGTATGCGTATATACACATGTATATATATATGTATATATATATATATATATATATATATATATATATATATATAGATATATATATTCATGTATATATATATTCTTGTCCACTGCTACGGGGGTGCTAAGGTAAACAAAAATCTGGAATTAGAGGAGTGATGAAAGAGAAGTCTAAGGAAAGTTGTAGACATGGGGAATACTGGAGCCTCAGAGTGACTCAGCATTCTTCTTTGAGTCCAGATTAGTCTCCTGCCTGCCGCGAAAGAATGCCACTTCACTCTGGTCCGTTTGGGAATCACTAAAGGCCCTGAACTAGTTAATATATAGAGCTTATGCAAATGGTACCCGAAAAATGTGTGTCTGTATGTGTGTATATATATATATATATATATATATATATATATATATATATATATATATATTATATATATATATATAAAGAGAGAGAGAGAGAGAGAGAAAGAGGAGACGCACGAGCACACATACACACACACACACGAGTATTCGTAGTCACACGCGTACACACACAGACGTTCACACGTGCACAGTGAAGACTCACAGTACCTAGGAGCAAACGATGTGGCACCCGAACCGACGCGGAGTGCAAATACACAGGACCATAACACGCGTAACCACACGAACGCGCTTGGTGCACTTGTGATCGATGATTTCAAACTCCGTCTATGAGTACCACTACTCTATAATTACTTCTCACAAATTACCCGCCATTATGTAATCTATATATCTCTTTTTTTCTTCTTCTTCCTCTCTCCCAGTTGCAGCTGGGAATCAACAGTTTTCATCTATCATTGCTCGCCTTCTCAGACTTCCTCCTGGCTCGCAAGAGTACACACAGAGGCAAATCTATTTGCCTGATTGCCCGGCGTTAATCTCTTTGAGCTGACTGTGCGAGTGCGTATGCGTGTGTGAATGTGTGTGTGTGTGTGTGCGTGTGTGTGTGTGTGTGTGTGTGTGTGTGTGCGTGTGTGTGCGTGTTTGTATGCGTGTGTGTGTAAGTACGTGTACGTGCGTGTGCGTGTGTTTGTATGTGTGTGTGTGCGTGCGTGTGTGTGTGTGCGTATGCATGTGTGTGTGTGTGCGTGTGTGTGTGTGTTTATATGCGTGTGTTTGTGTGTGTGTGTGTGTGTGTGTGTGTGTGTGTGTGTGTGTTTATATGCGTGTGTTTGTGTGTTTGTGTGTGTGTACGTGCGTGAGTTGGTTTGTGAGAAAGAAAAAAAGGGAGAGAGAAGAGGGGGAGAGAGGAGAGGGAGAGAGAAGAGAGAGGAGAGAGAGACAGAAAGAGAAAGAGAAAGAGAGAGAGGAGACAGAGAGAGAGAGAGAGAGAGAGAGAGAGAGAGAGAGAGAGAGAGAGAGAGAGAGAGAGAGAATGAATGAGAGAGAGAGATTGCACGCGTGTATGTGTTTTAGCTCGCGTGTCATTTCAGAAATTCATGATAGCTTTTAACAAAGTTATTCGCATCTTGCTGTTGTGGGAAAGATACCGCTGGTGAGCGGATTAGCGCTAAAGACCTGCAATTAGCGAAGAAAAACGAGTCTGGACAGCGCTTGCAAGCGGAGTCCCTCAGGGATCGATGTTGGGTCTTGTCGCTGACGAGATACTCATCAACAACGTAGACTTTAGAGCTTGGACATACTCGTATTATCAACATTACTAAGCATAAATCTGAATTAGACAATGAAACAATTCCACGTACATATTGATAGGAAAGAATGCAGGACATTTTTGTTAAAGTATATTTATCATTTGCACAAGTCTACTTACAGAGATGCTGCAGGCTATATACTTTCCTCTGTTATGTTTTATGAATATAATGATGTGTACTTGATTATATAATATCTATCTGTACGTGGTGTTTCAACGCATAGAGTGCAAATATATGTACCTAATTCAGATACTACACCGCTGAGATTTCACGGTAATTACAACACGTAAGTGATATCTAACGTTTATGGAATGTTGCTATTATTGACTTCATGGTGATTATTACCATTATTATTATCATTATTATCTTTTATAAATTTAGGCAGTTAAACATGTTGGACTGTTTTCTTTGCTGAGGTTTTAATTTTTTTATTAGGTATGCTTCTTGTGTCAATTTTCGTGAAGAATCCAGTTGAGTTTTATGACAAAATTACCAATAACAGGCTGTACCACTGAAACTCGAACCAATGACGCTACCGTTGTACCACTATGCCGACCGTTACAAAGAATGTTCTGGAACTTGACCTGACCATTCCCCCAGAGACAACTCGCACGACACAGTACATAATCCTACTTCCAGTCGCACAGCCAAGTCCCAATGGCAGAACTTGTTAATCCATTTGTCATAACTTGACACTCATTCATCAATCCAAAAATAGGAAATTCGACAAGAAACATGGTGCTACATTTGCTATCGTCAACTCACTGTAGTCTGACAGTGAACAATTTCTCCCCGAGTGACTTGGGGACTAAAGCGGTGGCCGTGTCCGGTCGTCTGGGGGCTGCGGGTCTACTGCAAGAGAGACATGAGACAGAGAACTGATTTGTTCATTTAGTGTAGTCTGATAATGAATCCCTTTTCATTCGTATAAGAATACTAGAAATGTGATTTTTTTCTCCATCGTTCTTCAGCAAACTATTTTAGACTCACCGATGGAGTTAGGGTATAACTCTTGAGTGTAGTAGAATGCCTTTGCCGAAACATCACCAAAAACAGATCAAAGTAATCTTAACATTTTCGCTATGATGATAGTGTCACGTAGGGATATCATTCCAGCCAGCGTCAGATGATTTTATTCAGCTCTGGAAATACTTCCAGAGTAACAGGGGTTGGACAGAGGATTTTAGAATCATAAAAATCATAATAAAGAATAAAGTTTAAGTCCTAAGAAATTTGTGTGGAAGCAGATTTTATTTTTTTCTTCTTCTTTTATGACAAAAGGTTTCTCTGGAGTTACATAAAACCGCCAGACATTAATAAAAACGAAATCACTGAAGCTTCCACTTGACGGAAGAGGACCAAACCAGACAGTTCCCGTCTCAGCGACGACGAAGAGTTTTGTCTAAAAGGACGAAGAAGAAATCCGTGGGATTTTAGCCACCGGAGGAAAATCTTTACTCTCGGCCCCCATGACTGGAAAAGTCGAAGTCATTCATTAGTATGCTGCGTAGCTCAGGTTCCCCAATATTTTCGAAGATATTGCGAGTCTGTTAACGCTCGCAAGCACATTCCGATACCCCCAAATAAGGTTTGATAAGAATTTATAGATTGAATCCCTCTTGTAAGAAGCCAACTAAGGGATCGACTAATGGGATTGAATACCCTAAAACTGGGTACAGGACACACATTGTGGGAGTAAATTCCCGGTAAGAAGGCATAATCTGCTGTGGATTGCATTCACCTATAGTCTGGTCATTCTAAATTGGTGGAGATTTATTAGCGCATCACGATCGTGCTGAACGCTAATATAATATATTCAACAAATACACAAACTTTATAGGAAAAATTGTAAAATTATGTACTTCAGTAAATTTTGAGTACTGTATATCATTTATTAAGCAAATTATACACACAAAAATATAAATGTACTGTATAAGTGAACTTACATGTGGATAGACAATTAAGCAATTAAACATAGATATTATGTAAATGTATAACAGTCAATAACGTAAGCAAATGACAATGATACACCAAATGAGCAAATAGATTAATAAATAAAAATATAAAAAGCAAGACCGAATGAATAAGTCAATAGAAATCAAAACAATCAAGTAAACAAAGTAAAATACTATGTAGATAAGTAGACCACGAAATAAACAGGTAAAAAAAATCATCATATATACATATATATATATATATATATATATACACATATTTATATATATGCATATATAAATATATATACAGTATATATACATAATAGATTAATTACAAGATAGTAAACAGGAATTTAAAGATTAATCCAATTTTGAGGCAAAACACCAAATCACTGACGTGTTAATTGAACCAATTCTCAGACCTTCCAGCTGTTGTACACGCGATGGCGATCACCAAGATTTTTTTTTTTTTTCTTTTTCTTTTTTGCAAGGATTTAGAGTCAAAACAAGATTTAATGGTCCAAAAGAATGCGCGGTCAGTTCTCAATCCTCAGACTACCAGAAGCTTTTTTCTGCCAGAACAAATTCGGCAATCATATTTAAAGGCTGCAATCGCCTTTGTCAGCAATATATTTCCAGCGTTTCTATCCTTGTGCATGATATCGCACCTAAGAGGAGGTGGAGGAGGAGGAGAAGAGGGGAAGGAGACCTCGAGGAAGGGTAGGAGAACCTCCGGAGGAATAGTACGAGATTAAAGTGACCAACCATCTTTCTTAAGAGGAGATTTGTCTCCAATCATGAAACAATACTGCGTGACTCTGGTCTGCATGGGTGCCACTGAAGCCCCTAAAATATAAATTTCAGAGAACTTGCATTCAATACTACAATACGTAGTATAAAGGTTTTGTTCATTTTTTTTTATTTCTTTTTATTTTTGTAACTTTTTGTTAACTTTTTTTTCGGGATTTTGTTAACTTTTCATCTGACGAAGGAGTCCCTCAAATGAATAAAATCAAGCGACGGTAGCCAGAATAAAAATAATCGAGTCGCCAGAGACAGGAAAAGAGCTTATCAACCGTCCACCAGACAACGATAGAAGAACACTTGAGGACAGAGGAGAAGGAGGAGGAGGAGGAGGAGGAGGAAGTGGAGTAGGAATAAAAAGAGAGAAGGAAAGGGAGTCTGAGGGAGATGGAGAGGAGGAGAATGATGAAGAGAAGGAATAGGAAGGGGATAAGGATGAATTGGGGAATAAGAGGAGGAGGAATAGGAAGGAGGAAGGAGGAGGAAGTACAGGGATAAGAGGAACAGGAAGAGGAGGAGGAATAAGAGGAGGAGGAGGAATAGGAAGGAGGAGGAGGAGGAATAAGAGGAGGAGGAGGAATAGGAAGGAGGAGGAGGAATAGGAAGGAGGAAGGAGGAGGAAGTGGAGGGACAAGAGGAAAAGGAAGAGGAGGAGGAATAAGAGAAGGAGGAGGAATAGGAAGGAGGAAGGAGGAAGAGGATGGATAAGAGGAAAAGGAGGAGGAGAAAAAGGAGATTTGTGGAGGAGAAGGAAATGGAGGAGAAATGAAAGAAGAGAATTAGGTACGGAGAGTCCGCCAAGGAGAGTCCGCCGATCGCGACCCTGAAGCAGTTTGGGGACATCAGATGACCTTATATAGTGTTGGGGTCAATTCCAGTATTTGTGGGAACAGTGTCGCATAAGAGAATGGTCTATGTGCAAAAAACTCTTCAATTGTGAAGGCGTGCGTATCGTAGGTCCAATGGCTCGTTCGGTCATCGTATCAATAGATTCTGGAAAAAATATTGATAAGGGTAATATTGTTGACCCTTCTCGTGATAAATAAGAAATTAATTTTGTCTTAGAATTTCGAAAAAAAAAATGTGGTCGTCGTCGTCTTTTTCAACATCTTCGTCTTGTTCAACAAAACGGAAACACAAATTTTACATCATCACAGTTTTGATGGCATGCTCAAGAAAACCACGATCATTATCAAACAGTTGTACAAAATCATTACCATTTTTAATAAAAAAAAAAAAACAATCTAACCATTTCAGTTTTCTTCACTGTCACCTTTTTGTTCAAGCATACATTTTGTAACTATTGATTTTGTTTTACTGTTGCAACATTTCTCCCCATTATTTTTGTGCCATTGTTTTTACCGTGGTTGTCACAACTGCCATACTAAAAAAAAAAAAAAAAAAAAAAAAAAAAATTTATATATATATATATACACATATATACATATATATATATTGTTTTTGAGTCCAAAGTCTTCCAAGCTCAACAAGGTTGATCAGGAGATATTTTGAGCGTTCGGAGGTCAATTTCTGTCTACAACTTCCTTTATGGACATAAAGACCATTTATGTTCGGGTTCCTGCGGACCCGGTTTCTCCCAACAAATCCAAAATTTCGAGAAGAGCGCAGGTGGGCTTCGCGACCACGAAGTCCTGAGGGTCTTTTCAATCTCCGAATCACGAGGGATATCAGAATGCGATCGCGAGGTGCTTGGGGAAGGTTTTAGTCGATCAGACGGAGGGAGGTGGCGACAACGCTGACATGAAGTTCAGGTGAGAAAATTATAGGTCTACACTTTAATGATTGATACGAACAGCCTTGGTGGAGATACGCACTCTCCAAGTGCTTCTGACTTGTATACATCTTTTTTCTTTATTACAGGAAGATACGGAACGTCGATAAACAGGGTAAACAGCTTTCGTCGGTCTCTCTGATCGTGCCGAGGAAGCAAGGAGGTGGCCTCGTCTCTCGAGATGGGTTTGATGAACGTGCGAACGCTCTGTAATCCATAAATTTATATTATTTCGCACTTAGACATCACCCTCATCCCCATTTTTTAGTCTTGTGGCGCATCCTTAGATGAATAAAGTCCTCTGGTTTTATAGAGAGAAAAATAACACAAATAATAGTGCCATAGGCCCACAGGGTTCCCGGCAATAAGTCAACCGCTCGGCCATGCCGACGCACTTTACATTTTCTTTTCTGGCTACCATCGTATAACTTCCCTCAAGATTAAGAGATTACGACTTTCTCAACTCATCTTTGCTGCCATTACTCGTTTTAAGAGGTTTGTTCTCTCTAATGACAAATTGTTTTCTTCAGCAGAGTTTCGAAACAATACCAACCTTAGAGAAAGAGGGAATGGAAGAGCAAAAGGAGAATAAGGGAGAGGAAAGAGAAGAAAATATTGAAAAAGAGGAGTAGGAAAAAGAAAAGAAGCAGGTGGAGGAAAACTAAAAGTAGGAAGAGGAGGAGAAAGAGGAGAAGAAAGAGAAGAAGAATGGGAAAGGCAGAAAGAAGAAGGGAAAGAAAACGAAATTGAAGAAAGAGAAGGAGGAGGAAAAGTGGGAGAAGAATAATGAGAAGGATAGAAAGGAGAACGAAAAGGTGAAGTTGAAGAAAGAGAAGACGAAAAAGGAGAAAAAGAATAATAAAAAAGAGACGGAAAAAGAGAAGAAAATGAGAAAAATACGATCAAAATCAAGAGAAAACCATTCAGAAAAAAGAAAATAGAGGAGAAGATGAAGGATGATGACCATAAGACGGAAGACGAAGGGAACAATCAAGAAGAGTAAAAGGAAGCGAAGGTGGGCAAGGGAGAGTAAGAGAGGAGCGCAAGAAAGAGGAGGAGGAATAGCAGTTGGAGTATTAGGAGGAAGAAGAGTAGGAGGAGAAAGAGGAGGAATAAGAAGACGAGGAGCAGGATGGAAGAAAGAGGAGGACGATGAGGAGGAGAAATAGGAGGAATAAGAAGAGGAGGAGCAGGAGAGAATAAAGAGAAGGAGGACGAGGAGGAGGAGAAGGAGGAGGAGGTGAAAGAGGTGACGACAGGTCTTGATTGACAGGGCGGGCGCCCTCGTTAATCATGGCGCGGCGGCGGCGGCGGCGGCGGCGGTAACAAGCAACGCCGCCGCCACGGTCGAGGAGGAGGAGGAGGAGGAGGAGGAGGAAGACCAGGAGGTGTATGAGAAAGAGGAGGAAGACCAGGAGGTGTATGAGAAAGAGGAGGAAGACCAGGAGGTGTATGAGAAAGAGGAGGAAAAGGAGGAGGAACAGGAAGAGGAGAACAAATAGGAAGAGGAAAAGGACATGGAGCACGAACAGGGGGAGGAAGAGAAGAGGAAAAGGAGAAAATGAAGGACGAGAAGGAAGAGGGAAAGAGGAAGATGAGGAAGACCAAAAAGAAGAGAAAGAGGAGGGAGAGGGGGAAGAACAAGAAAATGAAAAAGAAGAGGAAGATTGACTTGTGGAGGAAACTGAGAAGAAAGAGGGAAAGACGAGGAAGATGAAGAGGAGGAAGAGGGTAGCAATGATAGAAGTGGTGGTGGTGGTGGTGGTGGTGGTGGTGGTGGTGGTAGTGGTGGTGGTAGTGGTGGTGGTGGTGGTGGTGGCGGTGTTGGTGGTGGTGGCGGCGGCGGCAGAGATGTCGTTGGTGGTATCGGTAATGACGGTGTTGGTGATGTCGGTGGTATCGGTAATGACGGTGTTGGTGATGTCGGTGGTGGTAAAGATTTGATTGTGTTGCTGTCGAGGAGGTTCCACATACCAGACTTATGATCAAAAGGAGAAAGGGGTGGATTAAGAAGGAGTAGGGTAGGGGGAGGGGAGGAGAGGAGATGGGGGAAAGGAGGAGAGGGGGAAGTGAGGAGAGGAGATGGGAGGAGTGGGGGAAGGGCGAAGAGGGGTAAGGGAAGGGATGGGAGGTGAGGGGAAAGGGAGGAGAAGGGGAAGGAAGGGAAAGGAAAGGAGAAAAGTTGAGAGATCAGGAGGGAAGGGGAGGGAAGGGGATGGAAAGAGGAGGGAAGGGGAGGGAAGGGGAAGTAAGGAGAGGGGATAAGAGGAAAGAAGAGGGGGAGGAGGGATTAGAGAGGAGGGGAGGAGAGGAGAGGAGAGAGGGAGTGTAGAAGAGGTGAGGGAAAGTGAAGAAAATAAATGGAAGGGGAGGGGGAGGGGGAGGGAAGGAGGGAGGAAGGGAGGGGAGTAGTGGGCAGAGAAAGGGAGGAGAGGGGACAGAGGGCAGGGAGGGAAAGGGAAGGAAGAGATGGGAGTGAAGGAGAGGGGAGAGAGAGAAATGAAAATAAAAAGGGGAGGAATGGGGAGGGGAGAGGAGGAGAGGGGAAGGGAGACGAGGAGGGGGGAAGGGGGGAAGAGACGGGAGAGGAGAGGAGGGAAGAGGGGAGAGGAGGGGAGAAGAAAGAAGGAGATGTTAGAAGAAAACAGATAACACAGTGAGGACTGGAGATAAGAGGGGAAATGGATGGGGAGAAAGAGGGAGTGGAAGGAGATGACAAAAAACGCGATGCGAAGGAAGTGAAGGGAAGAAGGGGAGAGGAGAGGAGAGGAGAGGAGACGAGAGGAGGAAAGAAGAGACAAGAGTAAGGTCCTGGTACATACTGGATAAGTTCTCCTTTTGAACATGTAATGTCCTTTAAAGTTTCTGTTCTGACAAACTCGAGCTGATTTTAACAAAAGTGTTAAAAAAAAAAATCTACCAATAAATCACAGGAGCTATCAGACATGCGACCCAAAGGACGGCCAAGACAAAGGAAAAACGCTCATTTCTGAGATAATCAGAGGCCGGAGGAGAAGAGAGGTGTAACTACTGAGGATAATAAGAGAAAGATGTTATCAAAGGCAACAGGTCGAAGGAGCTTTTTTCAACACTTTTATCTCATTGACGTTATTCATTATCTAATTTTTTTTTGAGGACAGCTAAGAACAAAGACCCCACACCCTGAGTACGTTCTCGGGCTATCAAGATCCCTTCGAGGTGGAAATCCGTTCCCTCATCTGCATAAAATCGCCCGTCTTTCGCCAAAACAAAGTTCACAAGGTAGGTCACCGTATTGAGGAAATCAAGGGACACACTTTCGAAACCTTTCGACATTTAGCTCTGCCAAACGTTTTTTAATCAAAAGAAATTAGAATTTGACCTGGCCTTTCCTAGGCATGTTTCTCTTATTTCTGGCTCATGTATAAGATATACCCGATATTTTTCAATGTTCAGCGAATGGATGGATGGGGTAAAAGAGGCATTGAGGAAGAGGGGAATGTCTGTTGAGGAAGGACGGGAGAGGACAGAAGACAGGGGTGAATGGAGAATGGTTGTGTATGGATGATGTTGTGATGCATGAGATGGAATGGATGGGGGATGGGGAGTGAGGGAATATGTGTGAGAAAAATTTGACGCAGCCCGAAGGGATTTCTCCCCGTCTTTCTCCTTTTATGCAATGGGGGGACGGAGACGTGGGTGGTCGCCGAACTAATGAAGCGGCCTAGCTGTGGATGTGCTGTGTCTTGCGACACTACTTCTGACCCAGAGCAGTGGGTGAGATGCAGGGATGACCCGTCATCCAGGAAGTGCCAAGATAAGAGGGAGGGAAGAGGGTGGAGGAGAGTGGAGTGTGATAGGGTTGGAATGAGTGGGAGTGGTTCTTATCCCATTGTTTTTGGCTACCTCCCTTATAAGAGGGGAAAAAGCCTTTGGTATACGTATGTATGTATGTATGTTCAGTGAAGCTAGTTCGATAGTACTTTTTGATCAAAGAATGTCTTCGCCAAATTTGGCGAAAGGTCGAACACCTGGATTTAATTCCAAGAAACATATCAGTAATTAGCTGTATCTTTATCGAATATACATGCACACGTTTGTAGGTGGACATGTGTGTATGGATTGGCAGGTGTCAATTTAAGTTTGTAAGAATGTAAAGCGAACACATGGATGTAAATTCTTGTAGGTTGTATACATCAATATATATATATATATATATATATATATATATATATGTGTGTGTGTGTGTGTGTGTGTGTGTGTGTGTGTGTGTGTGTGTGTGTGAGTGTGTGTGTGTGTGTGTGTGTGTGTGTGTTCTAAGCTTATGATCGGATAAAATTTCATTATCAACTTTTTCTTTTGTTTCGGGTGTACAGCTTTCATAAGTACAAAGTGCAACACCTCCAACCGCTTGTTTCACTGCCGGACCATCGACCTAACCCTCGGCAAGACAAAAGCGTCTTTTTGCCTCACCAGAGTGGCTCAGTCCGGCTTGGTAAGGTTGTATGAATGTTATATACACGTATACATATACATGCACAAATTCGCATACATATGCATATACACAGCGATATGCATATGCATATATATAAACATACACATACCCATACACACGTTGATGTACATATATCAATACAAATGAATATACACATATATGTACACATACATTACATAAATATATACACATTTACATACTTATATAATGTACTCGCACATATACAAATACATATATATATATACACGCACATATATACACATACATATACACATGCAAATACAAGTACATATCATGTAAATACATGTACACAAACGTACATACATCATCAAAGCAAATGACTTATCAAGAGCACGAGACCAAGGAAAAATGTTCCTGGAGAGATCCAAACGTGTAATTGTCGGGTCGGATTCGCGCACACAGTAGACGACATTACGTCATGGCGTGACCTCAGCTCAAGACTCACTCGAAGGTCAGCTTGGAGCCGAGGAGTGGGAGAGGGACTTGAAGCCGGGAAGGGAACCCACCCCCGCTCTGCAGGCAGCACCGCGAGGAGTAGATCATCTCTTGAAGAAGGGGAGTCGAGGAGGACTCGACGAGTTCGAGAGCGTCCCGTCTCAATTTCTTCACCTCTTCGACATGGCGACGTTTCCGCCAGGCGAACTAACCCACGCAAGAGTCCGACCCTGGTGGGCCAAAAGAGGTTTAGGTCGATTTGAGACGTCGTCTGTCCTGGATTCCGCTCCCTCAGGTGAATAAAACCGCCTGGCACTGCCCCAAAATAAAAATAAATGGTGAATAGTTCCGTGTTGAAGGGACTAGACATCTTCTTTCGACATTCACATGTTTACATACCCATGTCGACGGTCAAATCTGTTCTGCTGTGGAAAATGTGTCCCTGTGATTGGGATCAGCTGTGAGAGGTAAGCTGTTTTTTTTTCCCCTGGGTCGATGATTTAAGACTGCACATTTTCGACTGCAACCTTGTTTCTGTAGTTTTGACCAGTTATTGATAGGCCGGGTGGATATCCGAGTGGCTTGGTGTGTCTTGGTGTGTGTGTGTGTGTGTGTGTGTGTGTGTGTGTGTGTGTGTGTGTGTGTGTGTGTGTGTGTGTGTGTGTGTGTGTGTGTGTGTGTGTGTGTGTGTGTGTGTGTGTGTGTGTGTGTGTGTGTGTGTGTGTGCGCGCGTGTATTGTGAAGGAGGTACTGCATATGCATCTCCTCCTCTTCGACGACACTGACTGTACAAAGCGTCCTTCAGGAGGACCCTGGCGACGCCGTTTTTGTCCGCGACGTCGATCAGGCCTCGATCAGATCAATGACAAATCACCTTCGTCGCCGTCCATTGTCTCTCATATAAGGAATTTCGCTCTTTAGCGGACAAGAGACGCTATGACAGCAAAATGAAATCCGTTTGCCTGATACCCGCCTTGAGGATGACAAGCTGAAGACTCTTTCCTTTAAACTCCCTCATCCCTGTAATATATCTTTACAAAACTTACAACAAACGACTGTATTCGCCTGTAATTTGCAAGACGAGGACCACGAGAATAGATACCAAATTTGGCGTGAACGAGATTGGAGTCAGCTGTTCGGGTGGAGGTGATTTTTCGTAGATGAGTAAAATTGTCTGGTGATAATAACAAGAAAGACACCGACGACATAAGCTGTACAAGTAGGGG
>NC_134786.1:72367814-72370314 GCF_046742065.1 Oratosquilla oratoria
ATAGTTATAGGACAAACTTGATAAAAAAAAATCGATACATATATATGAGTGTATATATGTATGTATATATATGTATATGTATATATATATATATATTAATTTCTTTAAATTAAAACCAAACATTTATATTCCTATGCTCTCATTCTTACACATATACACACATCCACACATACACAATATCATTATATATATATATATATATATATGTATATATATACACATATATATATATACATACACATATATATATATATATATATATATAATATATGTATACACAAGAACATGAGCACACATTTTATTATCCTTCTTTTTTATGGGCGGGCATCTACCTCAAGTTAATTCATGAGTGAGTCAAAGTATTAATAATTACCACCTGTCGAGTAAATTTAGCTCCACACCGAGGAAGTGAATGCACAGCGTCTTTACACTTTGCACGGTCTTCTCCTTTTCCACTTTAACACTCTACGTTTTGGTCATGTTTTCCTACATGGAGGCAAACACGCGATGAAGAAATAAAGAAAAAATGGATTGGGAAGCTCTGAGAGAGGAATAATGTGGGCATAGATTCGCAAAGCAAACTCGTTCGTGGAAAGAAAGCGAATGATATGCAGGTGAGAACGCTGATCGAACCTGACGCAGCGGGGGAGCGAGCACCCCACGGAACAGCACCTGCCAACGCGTCCCGTCTCGGCCCACGGCAGCGGCGTTTGCTAAATATCATGATACTTGATTCCAAGTACTGGTCGGTCGCTGCGTTGGTTAAGTATGCTTGGCCGGGAAATCTGTTAGCAAAATTCTCCACAAATATCATGTTTTGTACGTATTTGATAGGCTACCTCCTGTGTAAAGGGGGAAAAAGCCTTTGCTATATGTATGTAACGTACGTATTTGGAGTTTCTTCGTATTTTCTAAGTCATTTTTTTTCATTAATTTTTCACATACTGTGACACTGGACTAATAATGGTATGTTAACTATAGTACATAGCAACTTATGCAATTATTTACTAAGGCATGATGGATTTTATAATTCAAATCTAATGGTAATCGATTCTGTTCTTCATTTGAATAAAATTGTGTGTCAACGGCGTTGAGATACTACTGTATTCTAAAATGAATTTCACATGTAAACTGGAAAAACGTTCAGTACTGTTACTTCTTTGGGAAACCGTGGAAGAGAGGCATTTGAAACTGAAAGAAAATATCCTGGGACCGTTTTGGAGACGGAGTGTCAGCCTTCCAGGGTTGCACCTCTACATAACGGTGTGGGAGTTCATGGAATTTGAAGGCGAAGGGAGGGGAGACGAGTCTCTCCCACGCCCTTCCAAAGATATAAAAATAATCGATAATTTCTGAATCCTGGTAGAAGAGGAATACAAGAACGGAGAGGAGGACAAAGTGGAAGACAAAGATGAAAATGAAGACAGAAAGGAATACGAGGATGAAGACAAAGCCGAGGAAAAAGGAGTAGGAGGAAAAGTAGGAGGAAGAGGAGAAAGAGAAGGAGGAAGATAAGGAGGAGGAAAAGGAGAAGGAGAAGGAGAAGGAGGAGGAAAAGGAGAAGGAGGAGGAGGAGGAGGAGGAGGAAGTGAAGGATAAGGAAAGAAAAACTCAATAGTGTGCCAATGGACTTTTGGTAACAAATGTGCAGAAAAGGAGTTTAAAGTTTCCACACTAACATCATAAACCTAAAGACGCACTTGATATATTTCCTTATAACATTTTCCCCCCCAGAGGAGTCTGCTTCATACACGAGATGACGTCCACGATGTGGCAGTGTCGCCGCATTAGATGTGGCAACGCGCTTATGAAATTTAGATGTGACTTTGATGCGACAAGAATAATCACATAATCTTGTAATCTCAGTGGACTTCTCGAGTCTCATTAAGGACTTTTATTTTTACTCAGAGAGGTCAGGAAAGGGCAAAGGAAGGCTGTAAACGTCAGCAGGGGGATGGGGAAAGGATAACAAAGAAGAAGGCTCGCAGGAGAGGGAATGAAGGCAGGTCCTATGCTTTAATACTGCAATTATCAGATTTTTTCCGCTAAATCGAAGCAATTCTATTCAGCACTTGAGACGAAAGGATCAAAGATATTTCAGGAACCCCGCGCTAGCTAGGATAAACCACTTTACAAAATTTGCCGTCCGGCAGTTTTGTTAAAATGGTAGTAGGATTCCTCACTCCCTCTTGTCTTGAAAAGACAAAAGGTCACGGGCTAACTAACATGAGGTCATGGAGAGACCACCACGTGGTCATACAGAAACCGTACGAGGTCACGATGGGTCAAGGTGACAAGAATATTGAAAGACCTGTTTTCAGCATAAAAGCCCCAGGTCGACATGTGATTGGTGGAGAGGAAAAAAGAAAAGCATCTGATTGGTCATTAGCCTTTTCTAGGGAATTCCTTCAAGTGAATTCCACAAACACGGTCACATGATAAACGTCGTGGATGTCAACTAGTTGTTGTTGTTATGGTTGACATGATTCCGTTAAATGTT
>NC_134786.1:72375314-72422814 GCF_046742065.1 Oratosquilla oratoria
ACACACATACAAACACAAACTCTCTCATACACACGCACAAACACGAAAACAAACTCTCATGCAAACTCGTCAATTCTTCGCTTTTTCTTGTAGCCATCACTCCGCCTTCCACCCTCCTCCTTCTCCTCCTCCTCCCCTTCCTCCTCTTCTTCCTCCTCCTCCTTGCCCTAAACAAAAACATTGGATAAGCATTATTGCAACAGTTCCACTCCATTATCTGAATGCACTGACCTCCTCACACTTCACCGTGCCCTCTCAGGGGAGAGGAGGAGGAGGAGGAGGAGGAGGGAGAGGAGGAAGAGGAAGGAGGAAGGATAGGAGGAGGAGGAGGAGAAAGGGGAGCAGGAGGAGGAGGAAGAGGAGGAGGAAGAGGAGGAGGAGGAAGAGGATGAGGAAGAGGAGGAGGAGGGAGGAGGCGGAAGAGGAGAAGGAGGGAGGAGGAAGGGTAGGAGGACGAAAAGGACGAGGAGGAGGAATTGGAGGAGGAGGAGGAATTGGAGGAGGAGGAGGAGGAGGAAGAGGAGGAGGAGGAAGGGTAGGGGGAGGACGAGGAGGAGGAAAGGGAGGAGGAGGAAGGGGAGGAGGAGGAGGAAGGGGAGGAAGGGGAGGAGGAGGAAGGGGAGGAAGGGGAGGAGGAGGAAGGGGAGGAAGGGGAGGAGGAGGAGGAGGAGGAGGAGGAAGAGGAAGAAGAGGAGGAGGAAGATGAGGAGAGGGAAACGAAAGACTAAGAAACGGGAACTTTAATATTTGACACAAAAAAATGCGAGAAATGGAGAGAGGGTTAAGGGTTAAAGAACTTACACTAGAAGGCGCTTAGCCGCGACTGAAGCCGTAACCTTTGCCCTGTGTGTTGGGAGATCTGAGACAAGTGGTTACCATGACAACCGCTTTAAGATATTAATCAAAACTTTTGTTAAATTTCTTTTCAAAAGGCAAGGATCATCTCTGAATACAGTAAGTGAACGTGCAATATTAATAACAGAATTTTCAAGAAAGGATCGGTCAGGATCGGCGATGACAGAGCTGTGTGAACGATTCTTTTTGAAACAGTGGCAACACTTATTTCCGGTCACTGCTCGATTTTATCTATTCATTTTTTCTTTTTTTTCAGAATATTGGTTTAACAAAACCGTTTTACGGAAATACACGAGAAAGTGCTGCTGGTGTCTGAAATTTTCCAATTTTCGGGACTTTACCGTTCTGAATAATGGAAAAGTTTCCCAATATAGAAAACAGCCTGAACCATAAATAAAAATAAAGATAAGATAAAATAAGATAAAATAAAATAAAATAATATAAAATAGAATAAATTAAAAAATAATAAATTAAAACAACAAGATAAGACAAGATAATATAAAATCAAATCAAATTAAATTAAATTAAATTAATTCTTGAATAACAGGACTTTACGCGATCAACAAAATGGCCGGCGATCGTCAACACAAAACACCTTAGGCTCATTTCACGCGTATCAACTTTTTGCCGTGCGCCGTCCACGACACGACGCCGGGCTCTCAAATAACCATGTGTGTCTCTATGGACGCTTTCACGCGTGGTCGGGGTCGTGACCTGTGAAAGGGTCCATGGTTATCTGAGACCCCGACGTCGTGTCGTGGACGGCGCACGGCAAAAATTCGATACGTGTGAAACGAGCCTCATTGTACCAAACTGGACACGAATCGCATAAAAGACGTGGAAATAGTACAAAGTTTGTGTGGTCTCAGCAACGACAAAATCCTCAACTGTGTCTGTTTGGCTTTTTGAACTTCTTCACAGAAAAAGATTTTGATCCAAAGTTAAAAATGTGGAAAAGGAAGTTTGTGATATACAAATATTGAGTTGAGCCAGTCTTATAGAGCCTTCACATGATACCCACAATAAGAGGAAATACTTATACTCACTCACTCACTACTCCTCCTCTTCTTCTTCTTTCCTCTCTTCCTACTCCTCTTCTTCTTTTCTCTCCTCCTCCTCCTCTTCTTTCCTCTCCTCCTACTCCTACTCCTCCTCCTCTTCTTTCCTCTCCTCCTCCTCCTCCACCTCCACAGATAAGAATTCACTGTGAAAACGAGTGTGATCCCTCAGTGTCGACTGGACGGCAGTGCGACACTCAATTATCAAACGTCATCGGTCATCTAGTGAGAGGAGATCGACGCACTGGGAGTGGACATCTTATTCAGTGGCAGGGGAGGGGATGCGCGAAGGGGGACGTCTTAGTGTTGACTTGCTCACTAGAGAAAGCTCAAAACTGACTAACTACCTGATGACGATGATCTCAAGCCATCACCTTTGATCGAGGTGTTTGGATAGCCTGTGTACGTGGTATTCACAAATTGTCGTTTGGAATCGACCCGGAGTCTTTGTGATGGTGTAGCAGTAGCAATACCAAACGCACCATGGGACATATAGATTTTTTTTTTTAATGAGTAGATGAACGAGTGGAGGTGAAAGAGAGAGAGAGAGAGAGAGAGAGAAACAGAGGAGAGAGAGAGAGGGGCGAGGCAGGAAAAGAAAAAAGAAGAGGAGAAAGAAGAGGGAAATGGAAAAGGAAAGGAAGAGGGGAAAGGAAGAGGGGAAAGGAAGAGGGAAATGGAAAGGCAAAGGAAGAGGGGAAAGGTAAAGGTTAAAGGGAAAGAGAAAGGAAAGGGAAAGGGAAAATGAAAGGGAAAGGGAAAGGGAAAAAAAGAAAAAGAGGAAAGAAACGGAAAGGCAGAGGGAGAAGGAAAGGGAAAGGAAAGGGGAAATGGAAAAGAAAAAGGAAAAGAGATAGGAAAAAAAGAGAAAAGAGAAAGGAAAAAAAGAGAAAAGAGAAAGAGCAAGAGGAGGTGGGCAAGAAAAAATAAATAAATAAATAAAAAAATAAATAAATAATGGAAGTCGAGAGCCTAGAGAGAGAGAGAGAAGACGGAGGACGGAGATCCGACTGAAAAGGAAGAGGAAGAAGAATGAGAAGAAGAAGAAAGAGAAGAAGAGGAAGAAGAAAAGAAGAAGAAGAACAGAAGAAGAAGAAAAGAAGAACAGAAGAAGAAGAAGAAAAGAAGAAGAAGAGGAAGAAGTGGAAGAAGAAGAAGAAGAAGAGGAAGAAGAAGAAAAGAAGAAGAGGAAGAAGAAGAAAAGAAGAAGAGGAAGAAGAAGAAAAGAAGAAGAAGAAGAAGAAGAAGAAGAAGAAGAAGAAGAAGAAGAAGAAGAAGAAGAAGAAGAAGAACCCCCCCCACAGGCAAACGGAAGAACCCCGGACATCCAAGACACCGCACCAGACATCCCACGCCAAAGCCCCTACTTTAACCCCGCCTGAATAAAATCTATAAAGGACAACATCAAGTATGAACGTGTCATTCCCTCATCAAGCGCACTCAATTTGCAAATCTATTCTGGCTGCCGGCAGATGATTTCATTCAACTCAGGGCAGGGTTCTGACCTGGGGAGGTCAGAGTTTGAGACGACCTTTAACCCCTTCGCTCAGAAGAGGAAGGAGGTTTCTCTCGATTGAATAAAATCGCCTGCCGGCAGCCAGAAAAGCAAGACTAAATGCTTCAAATGCAATGAGGTCAGAAAATCTGACGCCGATATGGGGCACTCTACATAATTTTTTCTGGCAGTCGCATCACGATTTTATTTCGGTGAGCGTAAGAAAAGATGCGAGTGCATGAGGAGGGAGAAAGAGGTTAAAAAAGAATGAAGAAGCGAGGAAGGGAGGAGAGAGAAGGAGAGAGAAGGAGAAGGGAGGGAGAAGAGAGGAGCGAAGGGAAGGGGGTGGGGAGGATAGGTGGAAAGGATGGGTGGAGAGGGGGAGGGGGAGGCGAGGAAGGAGTGGAGAGGAGTGGGAAGACAAGGTGAGAAGGGGAGGAGAGGGGAGGGAAGTGGAGAGGATGGAGGGGCAAAAAAAAATTAACAGGAAGGGAAGAGAGTGGAAGGGGAGGAAGTGGAGAGGAAGAAGGAGGAGAGGAATAGGTGGAAGGTATGAGAAGAGGAGGAGAGGAAAGGTGTAGGGAGGGAGATGAAGGTAAAAAGAAGGGAAAGGGAGAAGAGATGTGGAAAGGAAGGAAAAGGGAGAGGAGGGTCGGAAAGAAAAGAAAAGGGCTGGGTGGAGGGGAGGGGAATGGTGGAAAAGGTAAGGGAGAGGTAAGAAGGAAAGGATAAGGCTGGGTGGAGGGGACAGGAAGAGGGAGTGGAGAGGAGATGAAGGGGGAGGTGGGAAGGCGAGGTGAGGGGAGGGGGAAGGGGAGAGGAGGAGAGGAGGGGAGAGGGGGGAGGTGGTCGAAGCCAGCAGGGGGGGAGGCAAGCATCGCGTTGCGGATACAGGCCCCCCGTGGTCTCGTGTCACTTCCAACAGCGGGGGGAAGGAAGGGAGAGGGGCGGGAAGGGGAGGGAGGGGGAGGGAGGGAGACGGGGGAGGTGAGAGAAGGGGAGGGAAGATCGGGAGTAGGAGTTGGAAAAGAGGTACAGAGAGGAAGAGAAAGAGGAGAGAGAAGAACGTGGAGAATGGGAAGGAGTTGAGGAGGATGAGGAAGGGATGAGGATGAAGAGGAGGGGAGAGGAGAATGGGAGTGGAGGCATAGTTGGAAAGGAGGATGATAGAAATTGGAGCAATGAAGGGAGAAAATGAGAGAGGGGGTGACAAAAAGGAAAGGAAAGGAAAGGAAAGGAAGGAGAGAATGGGGAAGAAGAGGCGTCTTGTGAGGATCGGGAACGAGATGGGAAGGTAAGGACGGAGTGTAAGGTGAAGAAGGGGAAGGGGGTGAAGGGAAGCGGAAACGGAAAGGGACGACAGAAGAGAAAATAAGAGGAAAGAGAAGGGGAGGGGAAGAGGATGGGGAAGGTAAAGGGGGGAAGGGAAGGGAAGGGAAGGGAAGGGAAAGGGAAGAGAAAGGGGATGGGGGGAAAAGAAAAGCGAAAGGTAGAACAAGTGAGGGGAAAAGGAGGAAAAGGCAGGGGGAGAAGGGACAAGAGGGAAGAGGGAAAGGGAAGAGTAAAAAGGGGGAAGGAGGAAAAGGGAAGAGAGAGGAAAAGGAGAAGGAATAAGGAGAAGTGGAGGTCATGGTGGAGGGGGATTCCTCGTAATCTGCTTGCTCGTCTGCCGATTTTTTTTTTTTTTTTTTTTAAGCTGCAAAAATTCTTATTTTTTGGAGCAGTTCTCTCGAGGCGTTCTTACTTCATTTGTTTATCCATTTATATTTATATTCTTTATTTCATGCTACTCTTTTGACTTGGCTGCTGTTTGAAATATGTAGATGAAAACAAATTCATTCGTATTCTATTATGGTGTGCTTGTGGAGCAGCTTATGGGTCGATACGTGAATTTGCAAGAGATCTCAATACCTTCATTGCGATGTCTTACCCACAACTGAATATAGATTGTCTGGCGCGGACGACAACAAAACCTGCAAAGTGTGTAGCAAAGGCTTAAAGATATTCAAACCCAACTTGAGATCTCAACTTCTGATTCACTTCCATACCTGCATCACCTTTTTTTTTTTCTGAGTGGTCCTCGAACTGAGGGGTGCGGAGTTCGACGGGGATCTTCCCGCGCTCCCGCGACTCCGAGAGTGGGCGCCAACCAACACCTTGAGCTTCGCAAACAATCGATGTGGACCATATCAAGTTTACATCACCTGAGGCGAAGAGTCACTGGCTTCAACAGTCTACGGCTCAGAAAGGAGGAGGCTACTAGCCCCCTTCTCACACCGAAGTCAGCATCCCCGAGGAAATAGATATTACACACACACACATACACACACAATTATTTATATATATATATTATATATATATATATTATATATATATATATACCTGTGTATACACACGCACGCACACACATTCACACTGATTATATATATATATATATATATATATATATATATATATATATATATATATATATATATATATATATATATATATACATATTCCCACAGGCACCCCGGGATTCGAACCGAGGCCTTGCGTGACGTTAGGCCAAAGCTTTACCGAAATATGAAAAATGTAGAGCATGTATAAAGACATAATTCCTGAATCCTTCAAACAAAGTGACTGACTTTATGGATATTTTTCTGGCTAAAAACGGTATTTTTTAAGCGGCTTATGGAGAGGCCAACTCTGGTTGAAAGGAAAGCTTGCACGAATCGAGATGCCCGCCCTGTAGTCAATAGGTAAAACAATACATCAAAGTATCTCGTCGCGAAATGAAAGACACCTTCAAACTGTTGCGATATAAGAAATACACTTCAATTCTATCGCCAAATTAGATACAGTTTAAAAATCATGTCCATTAAAACTGGCAACATCTCTTGCACTTGTTCTAGCTGTCGCTAGGCGATTTTATTCAGCAGAGAAGAGAACTCACTTCACAGAGAAAATATTAGAAATTGTCTAGAGACCATCTAGAAAGTGTTTATTACATAAGGATGTATTCTAACTGTCGTCAGCCGATTTTATTCAGCAGAGGGGAGAACTCACTTCACAGAGAAAATATTAGAAATTGTCTAGAGACCATCTAGAAAGCGTTCATCACCTAAGAATGTATTCTAGATGCCATCAGACGATTTTATTCGGGTGAGGGAAAATCCCAACCGGCACTCCACATCGAGAGGAGTTTAATCGAAATTGTATCACAGCCTCGAGTGATGAAATGCGCCGAAGAGCGATCTAGATTTACGGAACGGAGAAGAGAGGCGATAAGAGAGGTAATGAGAGAGAGAGAGAGAGAGAGAGGAGCGCGAGATAAGCCGGGAAAGAGAAGGAGAACTAGCGGAGGCGAGATCGCCACGAGATAAGAGGCCGAGGGAGGAACGGCAGAAGGAGAGAACGTCCCTTGAGGAACGTACCGGGGCGGGAACGTCATCGGAACGTCTAACAGACAGACGATGGAAAGAAATGTTCAAGAAAACAGACAAAGGAGCGTTTATTACATAGTTTCAAATTCTGTTTTGCTATTAAGAATTCTATTTGTCTTAAGTGTGTACATCTATTCATTATTGAAATTATATGTACTGTATATATATATTACATATATATATATATATATATATATGTATATTATATATATATAACAAATATTATATATATATATATATATATATATATATATATATATATATATTACATATATATATATATATATATATATTACACATATAATTTCAATAATGAATAGTCGAAAAGAAATAATAACAATTCAATTTATTCTTCAAATCCACAACACTGATATGTGAAAATCAAGATCATTTTCTCCCTTCCTAGAGATAACCATGATACCTAGCCTTAAGCTAAACTAGATTAAGTCTAACCTTATTGTGGAGAGGAGTCCCCGACACCCTCAGCTTAGCCCTCCTCATCTGGGTGAGAGATCGAAGCATTCGAGTACAAAAACGACAAAACTGGAACGCCCAGGCAAGTGACGTATCATTTCTAATATTCTAAAAAAAAAAAAAGATAAGACTATGATCACTTATTTCCGATTATGTATTTAATTTAAAAAATCCAAAGGAATAATATATATCTTCAGATTCAAATAGATAAAGAGAGGGAGTCAGATAATCATCAGACAATAAGCGTCGAGTGACGTATCAGTTTTAGTAATCATTCAGTAAAGCTGCTGCCACTTATTTCAGACAAACTATGATTTCAGATTATTTCCTTGGGAAGGGGAAAGTACTCTTAGAAGCATCAAAGAAAATAACAATAAGATAAAATTAAATCAAATTAAATCAAATTAAATGAAAAAACAATATAAAACAACACAAAACAAAAATCAAACAAAAAATAAAAACAATAAAATATTATAGAATAAAATAAAATAAAATTAAACTAAATGAAATAAAATAAAAGATTAAAATAGGAAGAAACAAAATTAGATTAAATAAAATTAAACAAACTAAAATAAAAAAACGAAAAGATAGAATTAAAATAAAAAGATTCAAATAAGAAAAATAAAAAACAAAATAAAACAAAATTAAACAGAATTAAATAAAATTAGATTAGATCAAATAAAACAACACATAAATAGAATGGATTAAAATAAAATAAAAATAAATATAAAAGAATAAGATTAAACTAAAGAAAGAATAGAAATGAAAATAAGAACAAATATAATAAATAAAAAGGTTAATTTGATGAACTTCGGAAACACTACAGATACTCAAAGAACGGAGAGGAGTGTGAACGTCCAAGGAACGAGGGAAGGGGAAGGGGGAATGAAAGAACGTCAAAAGAACGCCCAACGAACGAATAAAGGGCGTCAGAGAAAGGAAGTATGGGCGGGATGGAACACGAGAGAAAAAAATTACCAAATAAATTGGTTAACGAATGGAATGGACGTGGTGAAAGTGTAGTGAGCGTTGAAAGAACTGGTTGTTTTATGAAATTATTAAATCGATAGGGATGACAGGTGGTAATGGACATGGAACTGCATAGTGTAGGCCTTATGGCCTCTTGCAGTCGCTTCCATTCTTATGTTTTCGTGTTTTTATTTACAAACAAATCAATCTATCAACCGATCGATCCATCAATCAATTTATTGATTCAAAATTTAATTAACAGAAAATTGCAGCGTTGTCTGTGTTGTGAGTGTATTACTCTGACGTCAAAATGAAAATAAAGATGTAAAAATAAAGTGACCAAAGGATTTTTTCGCCAACATTTTAGTCCTTACCTACTCTGCGAGGTGGTTAAACATGATAGCCTTTGCTTGCGGAGCGAAAGATCCTTACTGACATTGGAAATTGTGTTAACAGTCAGTTCATGACTTCATGAGTGATGTCTCCATACTATATTTATCTATTCATATATTCATACATTTTTCATTTTCATATTTTGTTTTATTCAGACCATTTACTGATTAAATGATGCATTCTCCTCATTTCTACGCTTATTTGGTTACATATATTTTCTCATTTTTGGGAGTTCTTATCAAATGCTTAGTTTGACGCAATCCAAACGTTTATCCAAGCGGTATTCCATAAACATCTGCGGACTTGTAAAATTAAGATGTCTTCGCTGAAATATTGGATTTATGTAAACTAACTTCTTCTACAAGTCTGAAATCTTAGTCAACGATATTAATCATGCACCAGGCGAAGATGACGATGATCATCATCATCATGACCAGGATGCCTCTGACAAATGCTTATCCGCGCCGGAATGCAGGCTAATATACACGAAAGCGCCGCACACAAACAAGTACACGCACGCGCACATGCATACAAACGCACGTAAGCAAACACACACACACGGACACGCGCGCGTGCATACACACATACGCACACACACAAGGATACATACGCACGCACACAAGGACACACGCACGCACGCACACACACACATGCACGCACACCCACACACGCACGCGCCTACTCACACACACACACACGCACGCACGAGCTCACGCACGCACGCACGCGCCTATTCACACACACACATACGCACGCACGCGCATACACACACACACACACGCACGAGCTCACGCACACACAAACACACACACACACACACACACAAATACATACACATTCTGTTCACACGCGCGCGTGCGCGCATTGCCAAAGGCGATTTATCTCCCAACAGTTTCTTTTAGAATCCCTTCACGGAGTGGTGGGGCGGGTGGGGTGGGGTGGGGAGAGGCCCAGGTCTTAATTGTAGTGACGGATTATAGTTATTACTACACATCGTCATCATCATCACCATCGTCATCACCATCACCACCATCATCATCACTACCACCACCACCATCATCATCATCGTCGTCATAATCATTATCACCAGCATCATCATAATCTAATTATTACCATGATATCTGTCCTCCTCACTATTTCTAGCATTATTATTATCATTGTTGTTATTATTCGTCTCTCGTTTCTCTAAATTCTTTTGACATTGACCGTTCTTACCCTTCCAACATGACAGCAAAATTGATTACATTTGTTAAGGTTCTCGTTGGACGATTTTATTCAGATGAAGAACAAATTCGAGACGAAATCGGAGGAGGTGGGAGGGTCTTGCTCGTCTGAGGCTCTTGTAATCGCCTATTTCCCATCGTAATTATATGTCAACACTGTTGTTATAGAAACTAAATCATACATCAGTTTCAGTGTGCTTATAGCAATAAAAAACACGGGACAATGTTAGAAAATCTGTTTCCACGGGAGATAGATCAGTCAAGAGCCATTGATATCTAACTCTCTGCATAAAGATATCTATCAAATGCGACATGACAAGAAACGGTTCGCTCTCGTTCTTCCCCGCGGACCATCATCACCCACCGTCCCCGAAATTTCGCGAAGAACGAGAGGGAAAAAGAAAAATCGAAGAATTCGAAGGAGGAGTCTCGTCGTCCCTGGGCGGCCCCCCCACACACACACACACGAGAAGCTCCCCCGTACTTCTTCTTCTTCTTCGGTGCCTCTATCACCCTCAAACCCGAGACCAATTTAGATAATTACCCGCGATAAATACCCAGGAATTTGCGACCCAAATGCTATCGCCCATCTTAGTGCCTGCTGAACCTTGCGAGTGCGAAGCAGCGCGATCGAAGCAGGGGCTCGTCCTTGGCTGTCTGTTGCTGACGCTTCGTAGGTTGCGATCAACAGTGTCTCGCCCATGCATCATCACCAAGGTACAGTCACCACCAGCTGAAGCCCCGTATTGTAGGCTGCTTTGTCCTTGAGTGCCACTTGTTAACCGCCCTAGACTTTTTTTTTTTTTTTTTTAATAATCTGTGTTTTTTTTAATAATCTGTGTTTTATGAGTTGTATTTTTATTTGAGCTGCTCCAAGGCAACTTCAATCAGCTAAAAAAAACAAGAATAAAAAAAACAATGGGACTAAAAGTATTTGGATAAACCTTGTCAATGTATTTTGCGACTTGAGCCATCATTCCTGCTGCAGCCAAACAATTTTATTCGTTTAAAGGAAACCTCCTTTATCATCGGACTTGTTTACCTGCTCAAGATAAAAAAGAAATATTCAATCACAATCCTCTCACGCAAACACACAGCTCTTGCACAATCAACATGGTGACCGTATCTTTCCTTATGTTGCAACAACGAATCATTATTTTGGGCAACCCTCACACTATTTATCCTGAGAAACCCCTATTTTCTACGTCGTTCTCAGTTTCTCTTGCATAAAACTTACTACAAGCACATACAAAATAAAGTACGAGTTATAGACATTTGTGTGACTGTTGACTAAATCAATTAACGAGAAAATTCCTCCATATTAACCGTTCCAAGTGAAGTGAGGGTGAGTAGGGACTGTGCATCTCTCCACAACTCTTTCCTATGGAATTTTCCCCTGTTGTCCGTCTACCTTTCTTGCATGTACGAATACATAACCAAAGTACTTGTCTCCTTGTTGTAATAGGGATGCATTACACAAAATTACTTACTGTCCTCAATTATACAAAACCACATAAAGCACATCCATACGCATACAAACACAAACAAAAACATACAAAGATTTTGAGGATGGTTATGAAAAATTGGAGAATAGGCAACGGGACCCAACGACCGTTGCTCTTTTCCAGGATGAAATTAAGTAAATACATACAAATGAACAAACAAACAAACACACACACACACACACACACACACACACACACACACACACACACAGATTCCAGACCTTGAGGCAACGACGAGAGCCAGCTCGGATCATGCTGGCCAAGTCCCTTCCCTCCTCCAAAGGCGAAACATTTATCCTCATTGTTATCTCATCTGCATCGATTAAAAGTGTGCGATGATCCAAAGATTATCTAGATGGCAAAATCTTTACAATTATAGTTTGCCGAAAGACCAATATTCCTTCAAGTTTGAGTCTGAAAGATCTGTGGTCCTGAAGCCCTAAAATTCCTCCCCAAGGAGCGAGGGGGATATATATATATATACATACGGGCGCGCGCGCGCACACACACACACACGCACATGCACACACACACACACGAACCCACACACACACACACACGAACACACACACACGAGCACACACACATATACACGCATACACACGTACACACACACACACGAACACACACACACACACGAACACACACATACACACACACACACACACACACACACACACAAAGCACACACATACACGAACACACACGAACACACACACACACGAACACACACACACACACACGCGAACACGCACGCACGCACACAAACACGCGCGAACATGCACGCACGCACACAAACACACGCGAACATGCACGCACGCACATGCACACACACACACACACTTCCCCCCCACTTGGTCGAAAACCTCATTTAACACGATTCTGTTCATCTAAAAGGTAAAATAAAGTCTTTAGGCTCTACAACTAACCCAGTTTTGTTGAGGGCGGGATACGCCCCTTAGGTCTATAATAAAATCGCCCGGCTTCGTTGCCATGGCAACCCAGAGCGCCACGACGCCGAAGGGTTTGGACGTTAGTGCGGGTACCCACTGACACTGATAACTGGGCAGCGGCGAGATCGACAGGAAGATCTACGATAATCTGAGTTCGATGATGCTGATAACAGCCAAACACTGATAAGATATTTTCGTTAAATGAAGATGTTGCAGCAGACCGGGCAGAATCCGGCTGAACATGGCCACCCCCCTGCCCCTCCCTCAAAAAAAAAAAAAAAAAAAAAAAAAAAAAAAAAAAAAAAAACGATCAACACATTTGGCATGACGAGCTCATGCCTAAAGGGGGTCTCGATCAGTCAAGATCATCTTCAGCCAGGAGTCCCCTCCCCCTTCAGGTACTTAAAATCACCTGCACTTAACCAGACGGGAATCCAAAAAGTACGTCACTATATTGAAGGGGTTAATGTTTCGCGGCGCTTTGGTTAAACGCCCATCCATGCCTGGCGGTCCTTTCCCTCTTACTCTGGCTTCCGTTAGGCTATTTTATTCATCTCTGCGGCACCCCCCACCCCACCCCCTTCGTGGCGAGAGGGATTACAGCCCGTCTCGTCCAACCTTTCCGCACGGGGCGGCTCTTTTGTCATTTATCCTCGCTACCGCCAGTCTCTTCTATTCAGCCCCGTAAGGTCTCCTTCTTAGTTAGAGGGCGACAAAATAGACGAGTATATTTTTGTGTGTGTGTGTGTGTGTGTGTGTGTGTGTGTGTGTGTGTGTGTGTGTGTGTGTGTGTGTGTGTGTGTGTGTAATGAAACTAATACCAAGAGGCACATCGTGTAGCTCCTGTGGAAAGAGATAGAGAAGCAGATCCAATGAAAGAGAGAGAGAGAGAGAGAGAGAGAGAGAGAGAGAGAGAGAGAGAGAGAGAGAGAGAGAGAGAGAGCATGAGGTAAGTTTTGCTTTGAAAAAAAAAAGACAGAGCCAATATGAGGCGGTACATTAGAGGAACAAAAAAAATGAGAGAGAGAGAGAGAGAGAGAGAGAGAGAGAGAGAGAGAGAGAGAGAAAGAGAAACTTACACTCAACTGGATAGCACCCAGGTTGGTGCTTCTAAGTCTCATATTTAGATCTTACGTACCCAATACACCCATCTAAAAAGTACCATTTCCTTAACAAGCGGCAGCACTTAAATGGCTAAAGCTCTTATACTCCGGAGAACTTCCAGTCCCGAAGAATGCCGAGTGCGGCTATGGAGTGCTGGAGCGGACGCCAAAGCCCCCCCCCCCCGACCCCCCCATTAATTGATGGAAACCCAACAAATTGAGGAAATAATGATGAAGAGGACAGATAACGACGTTCCCTCCTTCAGCTTTGATCCGAGTTATGATTTAGTTTATTGGTTCTTTGACCTTGAAGGAAGGAAGGAAGACGGCTCTCGTTTTCCAGACTCACTTTATCGAGAGACTATCTTCTCGGAGTCCCAAGCACTCGGCAGATACCGCAGATAACATCAACGGTTTCATTAAGGACGAAATTTGGGCTCTTCGAGATGAGGTATCAACCATAACTGCATTAATTGAGGAACTGATGAAGGCAATATTTTTGCTCATTAAACCCTTAACTACAGTGACACAATTCACTGATTTGATTCTGTCTAGCGATAGACAATCTTATTCTGTTTGGGGAGCTGGCGAGGGACAAATTAGGGTGAACTAAATCGACCGGCTGTAAGAACAATGAATCCCTAAAAGTTTCGTCAGTGTAATGAAGTATTTAGTTTCTTGAATAAGGAACGTTTCACTGGGGAATGAAATTGGTAGACAGAACGATACATATATCGACGGTAAATGGAGTAAAAGATGATGAACAAGATGGGCTGCTTTCCAAATACAGCTCTCTCCATTGGAAATATCTAAAAAGTTGACAAATTAAAAAGCTACCAACAAAGTGTAAAGTCAAATCACTTTTTTTACGGGCATACGTTTAATCAAAATAGAGCTCGCAGCAACTTTTAGTTGTCACGATCAAAATGTTGCTGTTGTTTGCTCTGTGACTTTTCTTAATGCATCACTGTAGCAGACTAAAAAAAAGCTGCTCAACTAAAATCCCTAGTTCGTGCTTCTATAACTTGAGTAATGCAATAACGAACTTCTGGTGTGATACGTTCAACTTTGTCGCTTCCTTCTGGACAAAGACGGGGTACCTGGTGCCTTCGGCCGCAGGCAGGAGCCTCTCAAGTCACTGTACATGGACAGAGGAGTTCACTCTCATTCCAGTAACAACCTTGACACGCCTCAACGCTTCCAATAAGGTGACACCCATTGGTTACGTCATCGGTGGATTTTGTTCTAGCTAATGATTGGCGATTGTATTCAGCTGAGGAGAGAGACTAGGAACAAAATGGCGTCCTGGTTAACACCTCAGATTAATAAAAATCGTCCGACCTTAACCAGAACAAAATTAACGACATGTGTCTTCAAAAGCTTCACAGTTACCCTGGTCCTCCTTTAAACTTCGGGGCATTTGATGTCACGGGGAACTTTCCAGACACGATATTCTGAAATACTCTACAAATTACCCTTTCTCTTGCTCTCCCTCTTTCTTTCTCTCCGCGTCTTTTTCTCTCCCTCTCTTTTTCTCTCCCTCTCTCTTTCTCTCCCTCTCTCTTTCTCTCCCCCTCTCTTTCTCTCCCACTCTTTCTCTCCCTCTCTCTTTCTTTCCCTCTCTTTTTCTCTCCCTCTCTCTTCCTCTCCCTCTCTCTTCCTCTCTTTCTCTCTCCCTCTCTCTCTCTCTCTCTCTCTCTCTCTCTTTCTCTCCGACAACTCGAGTTTAATGGATTAACACGGGTTACCAAGGCCAGATATGTCGTCAGGAGATTTTTTGGTCCTTAACGATGTCTGGAAAAAAATAAATTAAACAAACATCCACACATAGTTTTGGAGATTAGTCCAACCTTAAATGATTAGAAATTTGCCCGGAGCTTCCTAGAATACAATCTAAACACTGAGACAGAATTCAAGAAAGGATTCAAAATCCAAGCTTAACACTACAGACCAGATGAATGACAATTCTGACTAAGGTATGACGATTCCATTCAGATCTTAGGGGCTTCTTCCCGTCGGAGGCTAGAGGCCATTGGCTGATCACTTTAAAAGCCTAAAAGATCTTTTAGAGGTTCTTTTGGTTTCTGCCACGCGAGCTTCTTCAAAACCAGAAACCTCCCGCCTGGCAAAGGGGTCAGTAAGTTCGTGTCAGAGCTGCATTTGACGTTGGATCTTTATTCACCAACGTTCCCTTCGACCAAAAACAAAAACGATTATCATTCGCGCAGAGGAACTCTGTTAAAGTAGTGTACAAGCACAGAATCATCAATAAATCATAAAGTAGATTATCGGAACATAAATAACTGTCTATTCATATTCAAAGAAAACATATAAACTAGAAATATGCTTTTGCTCTGGGATCTCTGGCTGACTGGGTATCAGCTAATATATTCCGACGGCATTTAGAAGTTAAGTAACTAGACAAATATCCTACATAATTCAAAACTCCCTTTTTTTTTGCTGATGGTACACGCATATAGATGATTAAATGACAAGTTTCAGGTATCCTGACCATGTTCTTATGGACTGAAGCAGAAAAACATTGCATATATTATGTGTTGTTTTCCTCTGTTTTAGTTTTTGTTTCTATTTATATTGTTTCATCTTATTTCTGTTTCAATTATTCTATATTTCATTGTTTTAATTCTGCAAGCAATGTTCACACACACACACATATATATATATATGTGTGTGTGTGTGTGTGTATATATATAAACACTGGACATGTGTATACATTCATGTTATTAACAATCGGAAATCGGTGTTCTAAAATGTACATACTAACTGATAATGAATATGATCGTGTAATCATCCCATATTACGAAAAATATTTGCGATAAATCCAGTTAGACTCGGTCTCATTCATCATCTCCTGAGTTGTGATTAAGTTTAGCTTCTTATCGCGTTCGTAATCCTGGATTAAAAAATACATTTTAACTCGAGTTATCTGAATCATTTGGGTTTATTGAGTAGTCTATTACTCCCTTCAATGCGGTGACACCTCCTTAAGAATTTCATTATGGCTCATTTCAGATCATTTTATTGAGCTGATGGGGCGGACTTTTGGGTGAAAAGGGGTCGCGCCCGTTTGTGACCCCATTCTCTCCGAGTATACACAACTACTGTTCAAAGTCATTAATAGTTGGTCATGTAAACTTATTCGTGTACGTTACCGACTTGAAGGGGGTAACAACTCTGGTTGCAAAACTATTTTTGTGTTAACTCTCTAAAAAACGAATCTCCGCTGGTGATGGGACAATTAGATTAATTTGACCTTGTTTGATTAACCGGATACGGGAAACTTGCATCAACATGTAGGCTGCCGCGGACACACACGTGATTGTGTGTGTATACAAGGAACGATTCTCTTTATGATTCTGTCAGGTTAGATTAGATTAGGCTAGATTTGGTTAGATTAGGAGGTTAGGTGAGGTGAGGTGAGGTGAGAATAAGTTAGGCTAGAATACGTTAAATTCAGTTAATTCATGTTAGGTTAAGTTAGTTTTAGTTAGGTTAGGTTATGTCAGGTTAATTTAGGCTAGATTATATCAGGCTATTTTTTACCAACAAATTTTACCAACAATTCTACTAAGATAAATGTTCACAGATATTTGCATATGTATATTTTATCATTTCATTCCATTAAAGTTCTCTATAAAGAAATTTGAACCCACTTGTTTTATCACAGTTTTATCAAATAATAAAGGGTTCCATGTGGCGATTTGGTAGCTAATTCTACTAACAAGATAACTTCACAGATATTTACAGGTTTTCATTCCATTAAAGTTCCCTATAAAGAAATTTGAACCCACTTGTTTGATCACAGTTTTGTCCATTTTCTTAATAAAAAATTCCATGTGCCGATTTGGTGACCAGTTGGCCTCGCCTCGGATTTCCGGCGCCAGTTGAGCAACGGGATATAGTCCAGCTGTCGCCAGCCGATTTTATTCAGCTGAGGGAAGTCTTCTGACAACCAGTAGGTTCAAGACAAAATTCCAGTAACTTAACTCTCTCGATCTAATACAACTAAGTTACCCCGAGACGAATGAATTGATTTGGCCGATTTGACTGAAATGGAGATGTGCCTAAATAAAATCGTATGGCGTCAAATGGAATAGAATTTAGAATCTAATCCTCTCAGAGAAATATATCTAAATGAATATTAATAAGAGATCCAGGATAGAATATATACATAATGCCTACAACAGTAAAGTATGTAGTTAAAGATTAATGTAATACAGATATCTAAAACTAGTTCAAAATGGTTCAAAACTGAATAAGTACAGTAGCTCGCAAACGTATGTTCAAATATAAATAACAAAGTGTGAATAGATTACGAACTATGCTGTGCCACGAAGTGTAGGGCGTCTACTAGGCGCGTGTCCATCAGGATATCACTTTGCCACGACGGACATCAAAGGAAGAATTTGTACTTGGTTGTTCATGGATGAGATAGGCACCATTTCCACTTTTTTTATTCGTTTGTTTGTTTGTATGTTTGCTTGTTTAATTGTTTGTTTGTATGTTTGCTTGTTTAATTGTTTGTTTAGTTAATTATCTTATTATTATAAAAAAAAAAATTCAACAGAACCTACGACGACTAACCACTTTTACCAACAAATCTCAAGCTATCCTCACCAACGGTTGATGAAATCAATAACTAAGAAAGATCAAAATAAGCTTTCAGATGCACACGTCTTCAAACCCACTATATTTTCCACTCTGTAAATATTACCTTTCATTCCTTACGTACAATATTTTCTTGGCAATGATAGGTAATTTCTTGAACAAATATATATGTATATCATTTTATACATTTTTCTACACAATATTTGCTTTATAATGCGAGCGATTTTCTTGCATGATTATATATATATATATATATATATATATATTATTTGTGTGTGTGTGTGTGTGTGTGTGTGTGTGTGTGTGTGTGTGTGTGTGTGTGTGTGTGTGTGTGTGTGTGTGTGTGTGTGTGTGTGTTAATGGATGTATGTATACATAAACATCATTGGATATATTCTTTACAATGTTTACTGTACATTATAGCTTTTTGTATAAAAATGTAAGATTAAATAAATTTTCTATGCAATAATTACATTGTAAGGATTATTCTTGCACAATAATGTAAATAATTTCATATTTTTTCACAAACTTTTTAATTCACAACTAAAAAGTGTTTTCTATAATAACATTTATTTTACTGAACTTATAAAGTGAAAACAATAAATTGGGCCCGAACTTTTGTAGCTGACTATACTGTTTACAAAAAAAAAAAAAAAAAAACATACATGGGAACTACCGTATCTAAGAATATATTAGATACTTAAGAAGAGAGATATTTTTGCAGAATTTCGACGCTCCGTGGGTCATCTTTGGAAGTCCGCAAAGGTGCGTTTCCAGAAAGATTTATCACGTGGGGTCACAAGGAAGATATCACGATCATAAGCACCTGTTATCTGTAGAAATATGATTTAGATGCAGCCAATGAATAGACGATAAATTCTCTCGTGTGATTTGCAAGCTACGGGCGACGCTCCGTGTTGTGTCATTTGCACTGCGGACAACAAAACAACAAAATAATTCATCGAACATAATGAAGAACTGCAGGGGCCTGTGATGCTCATGCCCAGCCAGACGGGCGTGGGTGGAATTTTGTTCCTAACATGTGTCTTCGTCTTTTATACGTGTTTTGGCCAACTCCAAACGATTTTCTTCAGCGCAAGGGAAGCCTCATTATGCACTTGAAGGTTGGCGACAAGTACAAATAACAATCACCGAAATATACGTTTCTGTTGGTGAGAGGGAGAAGGCCGAGTGCAGCTATGCGCTGTCACGGCGTTTACCCCCTGTTGAGGGACTGACTGATTGACTGATTGATTGATTGATTGACTGAAGATTATAACAATAATGGGTTTCGCCATCTCTTTGCAATTTCAGATCCTGAGTCTGTTCTACTCTTTCCGGAGTATCTTTTTTTTAATCTTCATTTCTATTTCTATTTCAATTTTCATTTCTATCTTTGCTTTATGTCTTTTTATTCATTCATTCGTATACTCCTCTATTAATCTATTTTATTCATTTGTTTATTTATTCATTTAGTCAAAATATGTATTTTCTTATATTTTGTTATCTAATCATCATCCTGTATTTTTTCTTGCTGGGGGATAAGTTTTGGGTGTTCTTTAAAATATACAGGTGAAAAAGATTATTAATTCTCTATCAGACGCAGCATGACGTTGACTACCCCAGAGATATAATTTTGGATAACACAGAATTATTTTAGGCTGTTTAGGGAATACATGGAATTATGTTATGCATAACTGTGGTAAAACTACTCCTTTTATATTCCTGTGTGAAATCACTTCATTGACGTTGACGATCATTTGTCTTGTAAGTCACATATTTCAGAAATTACACTTTCTCGTTTTTCCTTTTTTTTGTGTGTGATTCATAAAGTTTCCTAACCCACTTCTGTTTTCCCATTGTTTGTGTTTTTCATGAGGATACGGGTTTGTCATGAGAGTTATTTCTCAATATGAAATATATACCTTTGTTGCCTATCAAGTCTCCGCCAAGTTATATTGAACAGAGTATAGTGTATATATTACGATGAGATGCCTACTGCTCTAACAAGGTCAGTTTTATGTATGCACTAATATAATGTGTGTGTGTGTGTGTGTGTGTGTGTGTGTGTGTGTGTGTGTGTGTGTGTGTGTGTGTGTGTGTGTGTGTGTGTGTGTGTGTGTGTGTGTGTGTGTGTGTGTGTGTGTCACCTCCCTGCCATCCGTCTATGAAACCACTCGGTACCCTAACCTCCATCTTGTGATACAATCCCAAGGAACAGACATTCTGTATTCGGACCGCAGTCAAGATCTCCCTTCGATTACAAAGGATTACAAAGGAGGAGCATGCCGACAGGAGACCTTTTGGTCCATAACTAGGTCGGATGCGAAAAAATTAAAATGACATAAATAGAAATAATATAATAATAAAATAAATGAATAGGTAAAGTTAAATGATAAGCAGGTAAATGTCAAATGGACAGGTAAATAATAATAAATAATCAAATAATAATAAACAGACAAATGATAACAAACAAATAGTACCAATACATGGCAGTCATTACAGCATCTGGATTAGGTGTTTATCTAAACGAATCTTAAAACTTCGAAATGAACTATATTGTACTGCCTCTGCAGGAAGGTTATTCCATTCATTAACTACACGGTTGGCGAAGTTGTTTCTACCCTTACAAATTAAATATATTTCTTGACAGTTTGAGACTATTATTTTTTGTCGGATTCTCATTCAGTATGAAAATCTTGTCACTCTTGATGTTGTCAATTCACTTTAGAATCTTAAAGACCTGTATCAAGTCACCTCTGAGTCTACGCTTTTTTAAGGAAAATAAAATCATATAGTTGATTTTCATATGACTTATTTCTTGATATTTGGAATCAGTTTTGTGGCTCGCCGTTGTACTTTTCCTAATCTATCAATGTCTTTAATGAGATTCGGTGACCATACGGAAACAGCCTATTCTAAATGCTGAAGAACTAACGATTTATTTACTTGTTAATGACAGATGGACTTCCGAAGGGAATAGATCGCGCAATCATTCCTAGAAACTTATTTGCTTTCTCAGAGGCTGAAATACACTGCTTAGATGATTTGAGATCGTTACTAATAATTACGCCGAGAACCTTTTCACTATCCACTTTTGTTAACGAATTTCCTAATAACTTGCAATAATTTTTACTGTTATTCACCTATGTGCATAATCTTGCATTTACTTGTGTTAAATTTCATTGGCCACTTTTCAGACCATTGCTGTAGGTTATCTAAATCTTCTAGAATATCTAATTGATTTAAGTGATCATTTGCCATTCCGCATAGTTTTGCATCATCAGCAAATTTTGAGACAATAGATTTCAGTCCGTGGTCTATATCATTTATTTATACTATGAATAGAAGTGGCCGAAGAGCGAAACCCTGAGGAACTCCACTCGTAACATTTTTCCATCTAGAACAATTCTCTGTTTTTGATCGTTTAACCAATTACTAGTCCAGCTTGATAGGCTACCATTTATTCCGTGTAAAGCTAATTTGATAAGTAGTCTTTCGGTTGTGGGGAGGATTCACTTTTCTCACAGAGACGAATTTCCTCCTCACACATCCTGAGAAGGTCCTCCAGGTTCACACAATCTTCACAAACCATTTTGCTCCTTCGGCAATACAAATGGCAAAGAGAAAATATAAATAAACAAAAGAAAGAAAAGCGGTCACTAAATAAAATAAATATATGAAGCTTACTCTGCTTTCCTTATGCTATTACTTCTACCTTTGGAGTACAATAATAGACTGTTTTGATTCTAAATCACTAGAACACTATATTTCATCTTATACCTATAACTGTATAACGCTATACGTATACAATTACAAGAAACAAAATACAATCACTATATATCGATCACATAGACATTTTCCTATACTAATACAACGCAGGCAAGTATACAAAGGCTCTTAGGAAAGAAATCTACGACAGGATTCGAGGATCGATACCAGACCCCTGAAGCAACAATTATCGTGGAGATTAAACACACACGTACAAACACCACTCGTTTCTGAATGCATGTATTATGCCTGCATTTTGTAAATGCACAGGGATAACAAAACATTTCTGCAATCGCCGACGCCATAAATATCCATGCCAGATGTGTACGAACGATGCGAAGCTTTGTGATTCATAGGCCCGGACACAAAATGCACAAAAAAGCTAATTGGCCCACGTGACCACTTTGTCTGATATCTCTATCATAACTGCAGGGAATCCATTACTTTTTATGGAGATTGTGCCTGACATAATTGAGGTAAAGACTGGTCTAATATACAGTAAATATACTACCAAGTGCTCTGAAGGAACAGAGATTAAAGCAGTATGATGTTAGACTAATCTTATCAGGTGTTTTTTCTCAACAGAAAAAATATCATAAACTTCCAGCAGATGATGAAAGGAAAAGCATAGGTACGGATGTATGAATATACTTTATGAGGACACCTCTGTGTGCGTGTGCTTGTGTGTGTGTGTGTGTGTGTGTGTGTGTGTGTGTGTGTGTGTGTGTGTGTGTGTGTGTGTGTGCGTGCGTGTGTGTGTGTGTGTGTGTGTGTGTGCGTGCGTGTGTGTGTGTGCGTGTGTGTGTGTGTGTGTGTGTGCGCGCGCGTGCATGTGTGTGTGTATTTATTTACCTAGTTGTATCTTACAGGAAGGGGAACTATGCTCGAGGTGTCCCGTTTTTGTATCTCGCAGTGTCTAGTTTGTTCTTACATTCGTGTATAGTTTTTGCACACACTATTGTTTTTTTCAGTTTGTTCCAGACATGCACCATTCTGTGTGAAAAACTTTTTTTTCAGGTCTCTTCTATAACTATCCTTTTTGAGTTTCTTATCATGTCCCCTTGTATTTCTCTTATCCCAATTTAGTAAGTCCTCTCTATTAAGGACTTCTGTGCCTTTCGTGATTCTGTGAATGGTCATCAGGTCGTCTCTTTCTCTTCTTGTTCTAAAGTCGGTCAATCCAATTTATCCAGTCTCTCCTCATATGACAGGTTTGAAAGTGTTGGGGCCATTTTCGTGGCTGCTTTCTGGATTCGTTCAATTTTCCTAATTTTTTTTTTTGGTACTGGGTAACCATAGTGTCGCAGCATACTCTAGTCTAGACCTTATTAGTGTGAGTAGTGTTTTTCTAACCATTTCTTCCTCTAAATGGGTAAAAGCCATCTTTATTGATCTTACCAAATTGTAAGATTCTCCGACAATTTTGTTTATCTGTTTCTCAGGGGGACACGTCATTTGAGATAATTACTCCCAGGTCTTTTTTAGATCCCACTTTCTTTACTTCCTTTATTCTAATCTTATATTGTCCTTTTTTTTATACTTTTTTCCCGAAGTCCATTATGCTACATTTCTTTATGTTGAAGTCTACTTCCCACTTTTGGCTCCATTTCCAAACCTTGGTCTCTCTGTAGCGATTCACAATCCGTTTCAGTATTCACTTTCCTCAGCAATTTAGCATCATCTGCAAAGAAGTTCATGTAACAATCCACATCTTCATTCATGTCACTCACATAAATAGCGAACATTATTGGAGCCAATACCGATCCCTGTGGAACTCCACTAATCACTTCCTCCCAAGCTGAACTCTTTTTCCCTGAGCACTACTCTCATTTTTCTGCCATGCAAGAAATCCTCCATCCAGTTTAGTAAATTACTTTGTATCCCTATGTTTTCCAGTTTTTTAATAATTTTTGTGTGGTACTTTGTCAAAGGATTTTGTACGCGTGTGTGTGTATGCGTATGTGTCTGTTTGCGTATGTACATACACGTGTGGGCACTTATACATATATATGCATACCTAATTGTAGACTATTCTCCCGCGATACACAACCCATACCATCTCAAAAAAAAAAAAAAGAGAGAGAGAGAGGAAAATACCTATCCCCCCGGCACCTCAAACGCATAATTCCCTTCCCGAGATACACTTACTTATACATGCGGCGTTTTCGTTAACTCCACACCTCCCGGAGGAGGAGGACGAGAAGCGGAGGACACTCCCTTTGCCTCCCGGACGGGCGGTGTCACGTCGCGTGCGGGGGCCTCGGCGGGAGTCGGGGATCTCCGCCGAGCGCTGCCGTGAGTCCCAGATTAGTTCCGCCCGTCCGGGGCCCTCGGCGCTAATTGGCCGGCAAAACGTTCAGCAGGTTTCTATAAACATTTGTATATGCGTGAATGAAGGAACGTGATTCTGTCTAATCACGCCAAATGAAAATTTATAAATACAGTGTATATCTATATATATATATATATATATATATATATATATATATATATATATATATATAAGTATATATGATATATATAATATATATATACACACATATATACACACACATATATATACCCATACACATATATATATACACATACACATATATATACACATATACACATATATATATACATATACATATACACAACTAGACACCTGGTGGGAGTAAAGCAAGATGGGCGTCGATGTGGGTCTTGTCCCCCACGGATTCTTCGTGTCTGACGCATTGCTCATGGAAGACAGTGACGGGGTAACTGCAGACCGGAGAAAAATTAGGTGAACCACACAAAGGCAATAAAAACGCAGACGACCGAGTGAGTCTTAGTCAAATCATCTACCGTCGAGGATTTTCGGTTTCTTTGAGCGCTGAAACTAGCAGTTGTTGTAAGAAAAAGTTAGACAGGTGGTAAAAGACATGGAACTGCCTAGTGTAGGCCTCATGGTCTTTTGCAGTCTCCCTCATTCTTATGTTCTTATGCTCTTATGGACATTTGTTTCCTCTGAGCTCGTTCGTCCGGCGGTAGACAGAAAAATGTGTATAAAGTCAGTCACAGAACCGAATGGAAAAATCATCTCGCTATGTAAGTGTATAAGTGCCGAACATGTTTCGTCTCAGCGAATTTGGTTCCAACTTCGTGACTGCGAGAGCTCCGGATCGATTCCCAACAGTTCGCAGTGAGGTGACGGCTGCCATTCTTCTCGCTTAAATCAACGCTTGGGTCAAGGGGACGATTTCGACTGAAATCTCCCGAGGTCAGAACTACGGTGTGTATGATAATATTTAACAATAAATAATAAATGATAGATAATAATAAATCATAAATAATGAATAATAAATGATAATAATAATAATAATCATCATCATCATCATGATAACAATAATAATAATAATGTCAATAACAATAATAATATTCATCATAATCACCAACATCATCATCACCATCATCATCATTATCATCACCGATTTCATGAATATCTATGACGTCACTCCTGCAAAATCCTCTTCATTTACCCCATCACACAAGCGCTAAAAATAGAACTAGTATAGCCACATAGAAACAAATATCGTTCCAAATTTTTTTCCTTATTCGAAACTAAGAGGCCAAAAAAAACACGGCTCTTCTTCCTCCTCTTCCTCCTCCTCATTCGCCTCCTCCTCTTCTTCATGCTCTTACTCTTCCTCCTCCTCCTCCTTTCCCTCTTCTTCTTATTCCTACTCTTACTCTTCCTCCTCCTCCTCTCCTTCTTCTCCTTTCCTTCTTATTCCTACTCTTACTCTTACTCTTCCTCCTCCTCTCCTTCTCCTCCTTTCCTTCTTCTTATTCTTACTCTTCCTCCTCCTTCTCCTCCTCCTCCTCTTCTTCCTAATTCTCCTCCTCCTCTTCTTCCTTCTGCTCTTACTCCTCCTCTTCCCCTTCTTTTCCTTCTCTCTCTCTTTCTTTAATTTTTAAGAAATGTTATTGGCCCCAAAGAGGCCCCGAGTCCCGCAGCCTTTGTTGTTCCTCTTCACGCAGGAGATGCTCGTCGAGGTCCCCCGTTGTCGCTCTTATCTCCGGGCGACAACGCGTCGTGGCCCTCCGGCCTCCACCAGGATCTCCCTCTGCCGCGCTATCTCCAGCGCGTCTCTGTTATCATCTCCTTAGCGAGCTCGCGTCCAAGTGGCCGTACGTTTTCTCTGCCTAGACAGGGGAGATATTATCCCTCTTAGCTCTCTTTATTCTAATCACCAAGAGGTCTGGAAACTCCATATTGACATTGAGTAGCCTCCTCCAATTGGTGCAATTCTTCCGCACGAACAAGGCCGATATCATCTTCCTCAGTTCGTTAGCTTCTTTCTTCTTCTTTTTTGTGTCGAGTGCTAACACCCTTGGGAATCTAAAACAGATATATCTCCACTTTCACCGGCACGAACTTTTAATTATATGTATATGTGTGTATATACACACACACACACACACACACACACACACACACACATATATATATATATATATATATATACATATACATATATATATATATATATACATATATATATATATATATATATATATATATATATATTCGTAAATAGCTGGAGTCCAGGAACCATTTTTTGAAGAAAGTATACGCTGGGCTCGTCGTTTGCCAATTTATTCCGACGTTTCTAACCCTGAAGACGAGCCTCGGACAGGGTTCGAACGTAGGAATAAATTGGCAAACGACGAGTCCAGCGTATACTTTCTAAAAAAAATATATATATATTATATATATATATATATATATATATATATATACATATAAGCGGAAAAACTACCAAGGAAAATAATAAAATTGTAACCTGGCGTTTTCGTCTATTTAGACATCTTCAGTGTACATACAATGATAATCTCCCACTTTGTGTGTGTGTGTATATATATATATATATATATATATATATATTCATGCTTGCATTATCATTGTATGTACCCTGAAGATGTCTGAATAGATGAAAGTGCTCGGTCATAATTTCATTATTTTCCTTGGTGGTTTTTCCGCATATTGATTATAGGCATATATATATATATATATATATATATGTGTGTGTGTGTGTGTGTGTGTGTGTGTGTGTGTGTGTGTGTGTGTCTGTGTATGTGTGTGTCGTTACACAGTGTTATCATAAACGCCATTTAATCACTTCTCCAGAAATCCAAGCAAGGACCAATGACTCCCCTGCAAGATGGAGGGCGGAGTTGCCCTTTTTCGAAATTCATCATCCCCACACCACCTTCATCCCCACGTTCATCAGGAGGTGCAGCCGTGAGTGGCTGACATTCGGTCACTGGACTGAGGAAAAGATTTCTCCGTTTCAACTTCAAATATATATTTTTACACCTTTTCACATCAGGTCAGCTCCTTCCCCCCGTGAACATTTAAATCTAAACTCGACATGCTGTAATGACTGCCATTTATTATGTATTATTTGATTATTTGTTTATTGAATATTTGCTTGATTTCCATTTATTATTATCTATTTGCCAGTTAACTATCATTTACTATTTACCTGTTTGTTTATCATTTAACTATACCTAAGTATTATTTTATTCATTATTATTAATATTATAATTTTTATTTTATTTTATAATTTTTTTTATCATTTATGTATTTTTTTTTCTCGCATCTGACCTAGTTATGAACCAAAAGGTATCCTGTCAGCAAGCTCCGCCTTTGTAATCCTTTGTAATCCTTTGAATCTAGCAACAGGATTATTAAGTATAAATATATTACTATGTAAGGTATCATGAGCATGTTTCATCAGTATTGTATACATTTTAACTGGACCTCTGCGATATAACACAGCCTTTGCCCTTCAATAAGCTGGCTTAATCCAGCTTGGTATGGTTGTTTGCATGGATATAACAGATTCTAGATATCGAGATTAATTTATAACTGATTTATCATCACCCCCACCTAGAGCATGCCTTTTTACATTGAGGTGGACGCCTGACGATTTTGTTAAACTACGCAGCGCCCCTTAGGTAGCGAAGTAGTTAAGAGATCTACTGTAGCCCCTTATCTACCACATCTACGTCCAGCGCCTCCAAGGCTTCCTTCCACCGCCGCCGCCGCTGACATCTCCGGCGACTAAAGCGAGCTGACAGATCCACCCCAGCCGTCCATTTGGCTGTCGTGTCCGTCAGCGCCCGAGCCCTGTCCAGACCAACCGTCGGCATACGCTCAGTTCCCGAGGGCGACTGGCACTAGGCCACCGGGTTTAACACCGGGTTTGCTACGTCGGCCACCGGGTTTACCACCGGGTTTGCTACGTCGGCCACCGGGTTTGCTACGTCGGCCACTGGGTTTACCACCGGGTTTGGTGTGTCCGAAAAGTTTACCACCGAGTTTGGTAATACGGCCGGGTTTACCACCGGGTTTGGTATATCGGCCGGGTTTACCACCGGGTTTAGTATATCGACCGGGCTTACCACAGAGTTTAACATAGGGTTTGCTACGTCGGCTGGGTTTACTATAGGGTCGAATAAGCTTGCTGGGTTTATCGTTGGGCTTGCTACGAACACCAGGTTTACCACTGGGTTTGCTGTGGACGTTGAAAAACCCAGTCGTTGTTGTTGTTGTTGTTGTATTTTCTACACTTACAGGGATTTTCGTTGGGTTTACTTTGCCCCACAGGATGTATCACCGGGTTTCTTTATGCTCGCAGTGTTTATCGACGGGTTACTTACACTCTCCAGGTTTATCGTGGTGTTTGTTTTGCCCCACAGTGTTTATCGTCGGGTTTGCTAGCCTCGCCGGGTTTATTGTCGAGTTTTCTAAGCCCACCAGGTTTATTGTCGGGTTTGCTATGGCCGTCGGATTGGCCATTGGGTTTGTGGATCGGGTTTGCCTCCATCCTCTGTGTTTTTCACCTCTGGGCACCTCCTCTATCATAATTATCTCCTCCCGGATAAACAGGAACGTTTTCATCAGCAGCCCCAAATGCCCCCCAGGGAAGAGACACTGGGGCTACTGATGTGTGAGAGAGGTGGAGAGAATGAGAGAGAGAGAGAGAGAGAGAGAGAGAGAGAGAGAGAGAGAGAGAGAGAGAGAGAGAGAGAGAGAGAGAGAGAGAGAGAGAGAGAGAGAGAGAAAGAGAATGAGAGAGAGAGAGAGAGAGAGAGAGAGAGAGAGAGAAAGGGAAAGAGAGAGAGAGAGAGAGAATGAGAGAATGAGAAAGAGATAGATAGAGAAAGAGAGATAGAGAGATTGAAAGATGAGAGAATGAGAGAGAGAGAGATGAGTGAGATGACAGAGAGAATGAGAGAGAAGTAGAAAGAGAAAGAGAGGAAAAGAAAAAAGGACAGAGAGAGAGAGAGAGAGAGAGAGAGAGAGAGAGAGAGAGAGAGAGAGAGAGAGAGAGAGAGAGAGAAATCTTTGTGATGATAAAATCCCAAAATGCCAGACAGGTTAGATCGTGATAAATCGCCCTTTAGATTAATAGAATCGCTCGTGTGCATTGACCTAAATAAAATGCACAAAGGGTGCCTTCGAGTCGATTGCGACTTCACAAATTTTTGTATTAAATCCAGGCTTTTTTTTTCTCCACCTGAATGATGGAATCCTTAATAATCAGGATCAAGACCCAATAAACGGGTTTAAGACGATCTCGATTAGCCGCTTTAACTCAGTTGTTGCATGATTTAGAGGAGTCTCGTCCTGACAAATGACCTAAGATTTCCTTCGGGTTTTTCTTCGGGTTTTTGGGCGGGTCAGCAAGCGGAATGGGATAAACCATATCATCAACTTTGATGGCAGACTTTCGGAATCCTCGCCTTAGTATTTACCCAGACCATAAGAAAAAAAATGAAGCAATGAAAAATAGATACATGGACAAAAGTACATATTTGTATCAAATATCTCTCTATCATTATCTTCGAACAGAAAAGCAAAAATAACATTCAGTTAAGTAAATGAAAATTTTGCAATAAAGAGAATAAATATTTCTTATAAATTCGTCGCAATAAACAAAAGAAAGATATATTATCAAGCGTATAGGCAAATGCCTAAAGATATACAAGTAGTAACACACATTCTCTCAATTGCTTCAAACAAAATACGATAAGCCAAACATAACAAATATATACGAGAATAACATCATGCAAATAAATCGAGACACAAATAAACGAAAAAATCAGTAAAAGGACTCCAAACACGAGGCCTATCTAGAACAGTTAGACAACCAAACAACAATGTGCCGAGGATGAAAAAAAATGATAAGAAAATATATACAATTACAAAATATACAGACCATACATAACATATACTCGTAAGTGGGGGCACTCTGTGTAGGGAAGTCGGAATAACAATCTTAGTTATTTTGAGTTAGATAAAACCAAAACACCAGGGGCCGAATTAATAAAAAATCCTAATCCCTAAGTCGAGACATAAATCTTCAAAATGGCGGAGATTTGACCTAAATCCCTATGTCGGCGACATAAATGCGCTCATGTCTAGGCATTCGAGACAAAAGCATTTAGGTCGCCGACATAGGGATTTAGGTAAAATCTCCGCCATTTTTTAAAGATTTATGTCTAGATTTAAGGGTTAGGATCTTTTATAAATTCGGCCCCGGGATGTTTGTAGCAACAAACCAATCTAGAACTAGGAGTTGTGTGTTGTACAAGTGCAAACTTTCCTCACTTAGAAAACCCAGAGGTCTCCACTTCTGTGTGTGACGTCATCGAGTGCTCAAGACATGAACCATCAAATGCGCTTTTAGAGCTCACTCTACACTTGTACAATTTTCTTTATATCAAAATTAATATACATTCTAAGACTCATACTGAAATAAAATATAGAAACAAAAAATATAACAGAGATCAAGATATCAAAAATTTACAACAAACAAATCAACAAATAAACAAATCAACAAAAAATATAACAGAGATCAGATTATCAAACATTTACTCCCATAAACAAATCAACAAAAAATATGACAGATCAAGATATCAAACATTTACTCCTTTAAAGAAATTCAAATATCTTATAGATTTTAGTCTGGCTAAGAAATGAGATCCCTCGTTCTACCAAGGATCTCTCTCTCTTAGTTGCATAAAATGGCCTAGATTCAGCCAAAACATAAGATGTAAATCACGACACCACACTGAAGAGATAGGAAACTCCTATTCTTCATTTATCTAATGTCCCCTTCCGTGACGCTTTGGCAGCGCATATGTTTCGTCCAGACAGAAAAAAAAAATAGATAAATGGATAAATGAATTAATCAATCAATCAATTTTAGCCCTCTGAGAACCTTTCTGCCGCCAAGCGATTTTCATTATCCTTATTTTCACTGTTCTCATCATCATCATCATCATCGTCTGGAATGTAAAGGATTCAATTCAGAACGGAAATATAAAAGAATCATATTATGTGCGGTTTCTTCAGCTGTCTTTTGTGTCTACTTTTCTAATTAAGCTTAGTCGTTAAAAGATGGGTTTTGGTGCATTAGTGAGAAGGATTTGAAAACATTCTCTCTCTCTCTCTCTCTTACCATTTATCTATTTGTTTATCTGTCTATCCATCTATTTATATATTTATCTATCTACCTATCTATATATCTGTCTATCGATCTACCTATATATATATATATATATATATACATATATATATATATATATATATATATCAACGTATATGTGTATCTGTCTATCTATCTATCTACCTCTTTCTCTCTCTCTCTCTCTCTCTCTCTCTCTCTCTCTCTCTCTCTCTCATCACCACCACCACCAGCATTATCTCCTTTGTCGTCGTAATCAACACCATCATCATCACTAATGTCACCGTTATCATCACCCCGATCACCCCGGCTATCCCTCACACACCACCACACTCTCACATTTTATGATACTTTTAATAGTGTATCTATCTCCAATCTTCTTCAGTCAACTCCCCCCCCCCTTCCCCCTCCCTCCCCCCCCCCGGCCCAACCTGTCCCTGGGTCTCCCTGAGCTGTCTCCTCCTCCCCCTCCACCCCCCCATGTTCTCCCTCCTAATCCTCCCTCTCCTCCATCCATCACAACCTCTCCTCCACCCATCTCCCCACCACCACCACTATCCCCCATTCCTCATTCACCATCCCTCCCATCAGACCATCCATCACAACCTCTCTCTCTCTCTCCCTCTCTCCCCTCCTCCCTGTCCTTCCCCTCACCTCCTGCCTTCTCATCTCCTCTCCTCTCCCCTTTACCCATCCTCCACCTCTCTCTCTCTCTCTCTCTCTCTCTCTCTCTCTCTCTCTCATCAACTCTTTATCTATCTACTCATCCCCCTGACCCTCTCCCGTTCTGCCCCCCACCTCCCTCCACCCCCGCCCCCCCCACACCCCATCTTCCCTCTTTCCCGCCTATCAACACCCACCATACTCTCGACCCCCCCCCCCCCCTTCGATGACTGACAGCTGCTAGGGAGCCTCGGATGGAAAAAATATATATTTACATCAGACCTTTAACTTAACCCAAGAAGGTGGCTTGTACTCCTAATGGGTTCATCTGCCCCCCCTAACTCTGATCCCCCCTCACTTCTCCCTCCCCCACCCCCCAGTACCCCCTGGGGCGCCCTGCCCCCGCCACCGGGGCAGTGATGGCAGTGATGGGGGGCCGGACCATATTACGCGCCAGTTTATAGTCCCACCCCTGCTGGGCGGTCCCGCTCTGTCTGTCTGTCTGTCTCTCTCTCCTTCTCTCTCTCTCTCTCTCTCTCTTTCTCTCTCTCTCAGGGACTCGGAGCAGGAAGAGTAGCGTCACTGCGAGATCAACTACGAGGAAGGAAGGAAGGAAGGAAGGACGGAAGGAAGATGTGCGTGCGTGCGTGCGTGCCTTGGTCTTTGGATCACGTGCTGTGTGTGTGTGTGTGTGTGTGTGTGTGTGTGTGTGTGTGTGTGTGTGTGTGTACACATGTATATACATATGTATATATTTACATATGTATACATATATGTATATGTGGATATGCATATATGTATGTATATAAATATCTACATATATACATATTTGCATATACATATTCATATATTTACATATGTATACATATATGTATATGTGGATATGCATATATGTATGTATATAAATATCTACATATAAATATACATATTTGCATATGCATATTCATATACATATACATATATATATGCATATATACATATATATACATATATACATATATATACATATATATACATATATACATATATATACATATGCATATATACATATATACATATACATAGACATATAAACATGTTTTTATATCATAAGGTTTTCCACCTTGTCACTTCCAAGGTGAACTTTATTCTTGTGAAATCTTATTTTCTTTCACTTGTGTGGCTGACATCTTGTTTTGTGTACAGTTGACGATGCGTTTTTTCGAAAATGACAAAAATGGGCAGGTATATACAGTTGCTATATTCTCTTAAGTATTTGCATTATAATGCTATATACCTCAAACATACACAATATATTTATATATATGTATACACACACACACACACACACACCACACACACACACATATATATATATATAATATATATATATATATATATGTGTGTGTGTATATATACACAAGTAAACCCTCACTCCTTTGAAATACCTTTATAAACATCTCTTTGACAGTTTGTACAAGAAGCTACAAAGCTGTTTTCTCTTTTCTTTTCTTTTCTTCTTTTTTTTTGGGGGGGGAGGGGAGAGATGAGGTTGCCTTTTCATTTCCTCGCTTGGAGACCAGCTCGGCTGATGACTTGTTTTCTTACCCCCTCCTCCCTCCCTCCTCCCTCCCTCCTTCCCTCCTCCGCCTCGAGATGTCTTTCCCCAAGAAGGCAAGATCGGCTAAGAGCTCTCGAGAGGCAGACTCTCCCGTTATCTGAAGAAACACGACTTCGATCTTACCCGCTCCAGCTGGAAAGAAAGGCCCCGAAGACCCGAAGACTTCAGCCTTTGCGGGTTCCTTCCATGAGAGATGAGGCGGGGGAGGGGAGAGGAGGGGAACGAATAGGGGATGGGATGGGGAACGGGTGGGGGATGGAACGGGGGACGGGTAGGGGATGGGAGGGGGGACGGGTAGGGGATGGGAGGGGGGACGGGTAGGGTAGGGGACGGGGGACGGGTAGGGAATGGGAGGGGAACGGGTAGGAGACGGAGATGCGGAGGTAAGATTAGGCAATGGGAATGGGAAATGGGTTAGTGAAAGGGTGGGGAGGGTAAGGGAGAGGGATGGAGAAGAGGGGAGGGTAGAGAAGAGCAGGGGAGGAGAGGGGGAGAGGGAAGATAAGGAGGAGAGGGATGAGACAGAAGGAGAGTGATGGAGACGGGGGAGAGTGGATACGAGTGAAGGGGAGGAGAAGAGAGGGGAGAAGAGAAGACGGAAGGGAGTAGAGGAAGGGGAATGTAAGGGAAGGGGAGGGGAGGGAAAGGGTGGCGAGTGGAGGGAATGAGAGGGGAGGAGACGAAGTGGAGGTATGGGGACGAGAGGAGGGATGACGGGAGTGGAAAGGAGGGAAAGGTGGAGAAGAGAGAGGAGGGGGAAGGGAAAAGAGGGGAGGTGAGAGTGGATGGAATATTTCAAGTATTGTCAATACTGTTGACACACAGGTGTACACTGAAGGTACCCATTGCCAATGATGAAAGAAATATTCGTAATTAAACCAGTGTCAATAACGGATGTATTGGCTGACAAGCTACTGTCAATAATAATATTGTTGTCAATATCAAAATACTGGTGATAAAATCCCTGTCAATAACACTACGGTTGTCACTAAGAAAAATATTGGAAGTTAGACTATTACCAATAGTATCATTATTGTCAATATGAAAAATACTGTCAGTTATTCGGATGCCGAGAAAGTCACCTTGGCGGCACGGTCGAGCCCCTTGGCCAAAAGAAGGAACAAGCAAGCAAGCAAGCAAGGAGGAGGAGGAGGAGGAGGAGGAGGAGGAGGAGGAAGAGAAGGAGGAGGAGGAGGAGGAGGAGGAGGAGGAGGAGGAGGAGGAAGAGGAGGACCTGGGAGCAGCGTCCGCCAATCAGGAGGTTGCTTAGGTCAAGTTACGAGACCAAGAGGAAGCGGGAGATCGGCTCGGGTTAGGGCGCTTTGATCGTGTGCACCAGATCTTGTAAATCTCTCCCGTTTTGGTAATTAGCAACAGACTTTTGATTTAAAGGAGGGAGGGAGGGAGGTAGATAGACGGGCGGCTGCCCGGGATCTCAGGTGGGAGTGGGAGTGGGAGTAGGGGGAAGAGGGAGGGGAGTCCTGGGAGTTTTTTGATGGGTGAGGTCTCAGTATAGGCGAGAGGAAAGGGTGGGTTCATATCTAATTAGGGCATTAAGGCTACTTGAGAAGGAGGCGAGTCAAGTTTATGGGATCAAATTAACGGAGTCTGTATATGCAGGCATTCATGTACACATGCACGTACACATGCACACACAAATACACGCACACATATACACATACACATATGCATACACAAATACACGTTTACGTACGGGTATGTATCTATACATATGCCCATACACTTACAGACGCACAAGTACATATACACGTAGTACACACATGTACAAATACACACGCACAAATACATGGATATCCATATATTGCGTGTATATAAGTATGTGTGTGTGTGCGTGTGTATGTGCATGAGTGTGTGTGTGTGCGTGTGTGTGAATGTGTATATATATATATATATATTATATATATATATATATTATATATATATATATATATATATATATATATATATAGAGAGAGAGAGAGAGAGAGAGAGAGAGAGAGAGAGAGAAACAAGTACTCGTATATAGATATACATACAGATAAATACAGATATATAGATACTTATGCATCTATCTACACAACATTTGCACTATATTAAGACATCTGAAAATGATGATGCTTCGACAGTAAGGAGCGAATTATCACTAGATCGAGCAAATTGATGTGTTGTGTCTCGCCATCTAAGGCACAAGCCTGTGACGCCGCTGAGGCGAGGAGGAGGAAGGAATAAGAGGAGGAAGAAGAGGAGAAGAGGAAGTGGAAGATGAAGAAAAGGAAGAGGAGGAAGAGGAAGAAGAGGAAGAGGAAGAAGAGGGAGAGGAAGAAGAGGGAGAAGAGAAGAGGGAGAAGAGTAAGAGGAAGAAGAGAAGAGGAAGAAGAGGAAGAAGAAGAGGAAGAAAAGGAAGAAGAGGAAGACGAAGAAGAGAAAGAAGAGGAAGAGGAAGAGGAAGAGGAAGAAGAAGAAAAGGAAAAGGAAGAAGAGTAGAAGAGGAAGAGGAAGAGTAAGAGGAGTAAGAGGAGGAGTAAGAGGAGGAGGAGTAGGAAGAATAGGAAAAGAGGAGTAAAAAGAAGAGGAAAAAGAAGAGGAAAAGGAGGAAAAAGAAGAGGAAATAGAAGAGGAAAAGGAGGAAAAAGAAGATGAAGAAAAGGGAGAAGAGGGAGAAGAGGAAGAAGAGGAAGAAGAAGAGGAAGAAGAGGAAGAAGAGGGAGAAGAGAAGAGAAAGAAGAGGAAGAGGAAGAGGAAGAAGAGAAGAGAAAGAAGAGGAAAAGGAAGAAGAGAAAGAAGAGAAAGAAGAAAAAGAAGAGAAAGAAGAAAAAGAAGAGTAAGAAGAAAAAGAAGAGGAAGAGGAAGAAGAAAAAGAAGAAGAGGAAGAAGAAAAAGAAGAAGAGGAAGAGGAGAAGAGGAAGAGTAAGAGGAGGAGTAAGAGGAGTAGGAGGAAGAAAAAAGAAGAGGAAGAAGAAAAAAGAAGAGGAAGAAGAAAAAGAGGAAGAAAAAGAGGAGGAAGAAAAAGAGGAAGAAAAAGAAGAGGAAGAAAAAGAGGAAGAAAAAGAAGAGGAAGAAGAGGAAGAAGAAAAAGAAGAAGAGAAAGAAGATATAGAGAAGAAGAAAAGAAGAAGAAAAGAAGAGGAAGAAGAAGAAGAGGAAGTAGAAGAAGAAGAAGAAAAGAAGAAGAAGAAGAAGAAGAGGAAGTAGAAGAAGAAGAAGAAGAAGAAATGATTGATGCTTTCATCCGACAGCAGTGGTCTCAGCAAAGATGTATTGATGGGCTAAATTGGGCATAATGAAGAATAAAAGGAGACTTCGGGGTTCCCATCGAAGTCAACAACAGGCAACAAGCGACCCAAACTACCTCCCAACCCGTTCGGTGCAGTGGCGCACAGTATAGATTCCTTCGCGGCTGCCGTCAGATGATTTTTATTCCGAGCCCTACCCTCACCCATGTCTGACCCTTAACTTAGATAAGTAAATTTGGTCAGCGCTGAAAAAGCGGCTATGCAGTGTGTCATTCCCCTTCGGAAATCCAAATATCCGTGATGAAATTACGACAGTTTCCACATATAAGCTCTGAAAGCGCACCCTAGCGTGCAGCGACTTGGTAAGCATACATTAGCATCGTTTCTTTAAATCTCACTCTTTCATGTCTAATACATCTACATGCTTTTTCATGCGAAAAAATAACACAGATTTTGTTTTACTTTAGAATATTAGAAGAGCCTATAAAAATGAGTGATTGACGGGGTATGCCTGCTTAAGCAATACCAATAAAGTACAGGGAATATATGGTATTGCTGCGACAACGATCACCATCATCATCATCATGACGATCTTTGTCATCATTATCAGCGTCGTTGTTATTACATGTGCCTCAGCGAACGATGGACGCGTTGAGAGGAAAATCGTATATGCGGTTCTAGCAGCGCGACATGCAACAGCTTTGCGCAATAATAAGCCAGGTAGGACTAAAACTCATGGGCAGCTCCATGCACGAGTCCCGTAAAAAAAATAAAAAAGTGTTGCTTACGAAGTTGTGTATAAGGTTTGCCAGACACCAACACACTTCCTTCCCCCTGTCAGTGCGGAAGAAAATTAAAAAAAAGGAAATAAGGATATGACGCAGTGATGTCGAGGGAGCAAGATGCCAAGTTCAGCTTGGTATTGAAGGCAGAAGAGTGGTACTGTGGTGAGGTAAACACAGAAACAGTTGGAGTTCTATTCGCTGACGTCTTGTCTTTACCATGACTAAAAAATTAATCTTGATATGTAATAAGCTGAAACGAGACACGTTCCAAAACGCAAAGGCAAAGACAAAGGTAAGACGTAAGACATTTATCCACTGCCGCAGTACAATACGACAAAAATAAAATTCTAAGAAATGTACAACAGAAATCAAATTATACAAAATAAAAGAAGTAAATGAATAAAAAGAAGAACAGTTGCCTTCAGAACATCAACCCTCGGGCACCAAATAGAAAAATAAAGATCCACACACATCATGCTATGCATGAATTGTTAGATACAATGATCACGAAAGACGCCACTGCGCACTGGGGGGAACCCCACGGCGCTCGAAATGTACAACGGAAGGCCACACCTCTCCGAAGTGCACGAGCAACATAAGAAATGCTGCAACCGTAGAGGACAACAGGGAGCGCTACATCCTCAATGCCCAGCGAGAAAGAGGGCAATGCAACACGCCCAACAAACAACACACCAAACACAGAGCCCGACAACAACAACAAAACCCTTCAACGTGGTTCTAGAAGAATCAATCAGTGATCTACAGACAGGAACATAGAAAGGTGAAACCCGGGCCCTACAAAATGTAACAAATGAAGCAGTTAATGCCACCCAGCAGTGCACAACCACGCACTCAAAGAAGCGATAAAGAGGAACATATCGAGTCCAGCGCTGCCGGTGGCAGAGGCCAAAGCAAACATAATGTTCATGGCTTATTTATATGCACACTGCAAGAATGCCGAGGCACCAGGATGCTTCCAGACAAAGCTAAACAAAGTGTTGCAACAAAGCAACATGGCCTCGGAGGAAGGGGGTGGGGACAAGGACCCTCATCCTTCAGTCAATGAGATATAAAGACAATTCCTCCCGTAAAGAAAAGAAACCCCCCTCAGCAATCCCCAAAATAAAGATGAGTCGGAAGCGTCGGTGACACAAATATCAACTTAGGCATCCTCATTCCGCCTCAGAAGAAAACCAGCTGCAGATCGGAAACCAGCCCCGAAGAGTCCTTCCTCCAACACGCGGGAGAGTTCGCATGCCCTTGTCCGCCAACACAAAATCACCAAGCAAGACATAAGCTTCACCCTCTAGATGTACACTGCAGCAACCAAGAGACAAAAAAAAAAAAAAAATCACACCCGAGCAGATAGTATCAGAACGGGAATATGAAATGGACCTATTTTCACCAAACATCCTCAAGGGGATCAAACTTGGAATGCGATATACCAAAAGTTCTTACCTCTGGACCATAAGACTATGCAGCCTCACGAAAACAATATAAGCCCCAGACAGCGGCACAAGCGCGCAAAGCGACCAGAAACACAGCTTCAGAAATGGACGTTGACGTCCTGAAAGTAACATAACATAATACCGTTACGCAAAAACATAATATAGCATTGGTTTTCAACAAACTGAGCAAATCCACAAAATACCACATAATACACCCAGGTACCATGCTCCTCATCGCTGACGAGACAAAAAGTGACAAGAAAATTTTAGACTGTTGTACACGAAGTGCGCCAGCAAAAACTGAATGGTGAGACGAGGCTAGAAGCAAACGCGCCACACACGATCCCTGCCATGGTAGGAGAAACCTCCTGTTACTGTTCCCCTTGAGTGTGGGAGGACGAGATTCCTCGCAAGATCCACCAGACACCACCAGTAAAGATACTTCTTGGTGCAAGTGTGAAGTTGCATCCAAAAGTCTTGAACCTTGTTATGATCTGCACTGCAAAGCATACAATATCAAATACAAGATGAGGGCAGACTGAAGTGAGCAAATGCGAAGACAGTAAGGTATAGGATATTGAATTGGGTAGTTAACAGGAAAGAAGGGTATGAGATGGAGCTCGCTCGCATACGTGCGTGCGTGCGTAGGTGATTCACCATGGTCTTGGATCACGTTTTGGACTCATGATTAACAGCTATTTCCCTCTCGGAAGAGAGCTCAGAGCTCATACATGACCGATCTATGGGTTATGGTGTAACCTTACACGCACACAAACTCCCCCCCCCCACGAGAGTTGGAGTAACGATACTAAAATTATTTCAGGCCTAGGCGGGATCAAACCTGGAGACACTGGACCTCCGTGGTGGCAGCCGGGAACTCTACCAACCGCGCCATCGAGTCGTGTGTGTATGTATGTGTGTGTGTGTGTGTGTGTGTGTGTGTGTGTGTGTGTGTGTGTGTGTGTGTGTGTGTGTTTGTTCCCTAATAAAATCGAATTAAACTCCTGTTTTTTTCATCCAGCCTTCAGGAAGAGAAAACAGGAGGCTTTAATTCAAATTATTTCTGAATAGTTTCACAACAGATTTTTTCAAGGGTAGAAATAAACAAACACAGACGCACACATATATTATACATACATACATGCAAGCGGAAGGAAGAGGATCACAGTAAGTGATCGAAATATACGGAAATTTGTTACTTCCTTCTTTTCTTAAATCCAAATAATAGTGGGTTTTTGGTGCAATTACTAATGTGTAACGACATTACTGGACAGTGATATATATATATATATATATACATATATATATATATATATATATATATATATATATATATATATATATATATATATATAAGGATTACAAAGGCGGAGCATGCCAACAGGAGACCTTATGGTCCATATCTAGGTCGGATACAAAAATATCATAATAATGATATAATAATAAATAAAAACTATAATAATGTAAATAACAAATAAAATACATAAATAAATGCATAGGTATAGTTAAATAATAAACAAACGGGTAAATAGTAAATGATAATAAATTAATAATGAAAATCAGACAGACAAATGATAACAAAACAAAACCAAATGATATAAATTAAATCATAATCATTACAGCATCTTGCTTAGGTGTTTATCTAAATGATTCTTAAAGCTTCGAACTGAACTACATTGCACTACCTGTGCAGGAAGTTTATTCCATTCATTAACTACACGGTTGGCAAAGTTGTTTCTACCTACTTCCAAATTGAATATATTTCGGATATCTATATTTTTAAAAACATATTCATATGTTTTATCGATTTTCATATGATTTATTTTTGATATATATGATAGTTATATATATAGTTGTACTTATATACAAGAAGATTTAGATAAACTACAGCAATGGCCTCAAAAATGGCTAATGAAAGTTAACACAAATAAATGTAAGGTTATGTGCATAGGTAAAGATAATAAGTACGATTACAACTTATTTGGAAATTCATTAACAAAAGTGGATAGTGAAAAGAATCTCAACGTAATTATCAGTAATAATATCAAATCATCTAATCAGTGTATTTCCACCTCAGAGAAGACAAATCAGATTCTAAAACTGATTGAGCGATCTTTTGATTGTAAAAGTTCCTGTCATTAACAAGCTATATAAATCGTTAGTTCGTCCAGATTTGCAACATGTTGTATCCGTTTGGTCATCATATCTCATTAAAGACATTGACAGATTGGAAAAAGTACAAAGGCGAGCCACAAAATTGATCCCAAATATCAGAAATAAATCATTCGAAAATCGATTAAAACATTTGAATCTATTTTTCCTAAAAAAATCGTAGACTCAGAGGCGATTTGATACAGGTCTTTAAGATTCTAAATGGAATTGACCTCAAAAGTGACGAAATTTTTACACTGAATGCGAATCAGACAAGAAATAATGGTCTCAAACTGTCAGGAAGTAGATTTAATTTGGAATTGGGTAGAAACAACTTCGCCAACCGTGTAGTAAATGAATGGAATAAACTTCCTGCAGAGGCAGTGCAATGTAGTTCAGTTCGAAGCTTTAAGATTCGTGTAGATAAACATCTAAGCAAGATGCTGTAATGCCTGCCATTTATTATGTCTTATTTTATCTATTAATCATCACTATTTATTATTATCTGTTTATCTATCTGTTTATCTATCATTATCTATTCTAGTTATGTATTTATTTGCTTATCTGTTTATTCGTTTATTTATTTATTCATTTATTTATTATTTTTTCGCATCCGACCTAGTTATGGACTAAAAGGTCTCCTGTCGACATGCCCTTTCTTTGTAATCCTTTGTAATCTTGTGTGTGTGTGTGTGTGTGTGTGTGTGTGTGTGTGTGTGTGTGTGTGTGTGTGTGTGTGTGTGCATGTATGTATGTACGTAGGCTATACAGATATAAATATAAGATTGGTTCACAGTTACCTGCCCACATATGGCAAAGGTAACGAATGTGGCACCTGCTAAGCGTCTCCCGTCGTACACTTCTCACATAAACGCATGAAGACATGCAAGCACAAAGAATCACTTAGACATAAACAAACAGCCCTGAGAAGGCAAACAGATATGAATAGTCAAGTGTAAGCCAAGACTCATGCAAGCACTGCTAACACGAACATGAAGGCCCACGGAAAGCCAAATAAAGAACAAGAGGTTCCCAAGGGACTCTGGAAGGCCTCTGGAGTCCGAGAGGTGAACATCGAAAGGCACTCAGGCCCTTGTGGCTTTGTGCGAATCGCGCCCAAAACTGGAGAGGTGCAGAGTCGTCTGGATGCCCTGTCTTATGCTTTGCTGTTGGCTGAGTGAGAACGCACAGTCTTCAAATATGGAAATAAACACTCCCTGGTCAGTAAACTTTTCGGTAGATTTTATATTATAGCCACCTTCCATGACGAGGGGGTGGCAGAAGAATGAGTGAAATAGCCCTGTCCTATGTTTTGCTGTTCGCTGAGTGAGAACTCGCAGTCTTCAAATATGGAAATAAACACTCGCTCGTCAGTAAACTAACTCTTCAGTAAAAGTTATATTAAGCCACTCTTCCCTGACGAGGTGTGGGTGCCAGAAGAATGAGTGAAATAGCCTGACGACAGACATAAAAGGGACAAGTGCCACGTGGTGTCTGTCTGTCGCGGCTAAATCTCTTCAAGAATTCTTTCTGTACACCCGCGGTGGCTTCGTGTCAAATACAAATAGAAGTTTAATGTCGTTTTTGCTCACACGTCCGAGGGCCAGGCAATTCTTATTTCCTTTTACTTTATTTTATTTCATTTCATTTTATCTAGTATTTTAATCTATTTTTTTCTACTCTTGGGGATGGCTAGGCAGGAGTATCTTTGTCGGAGATTGGGAGTTTAAGACCCTATAGCGTCCTTATTGACGTCACGTGTTGACTCATGCGGACTTGGACAGCATATTTCTTATTTTATTTGATCTTATCTTATTGGAATATAATTTTGTTACTATCATCATCATCATCACTATCTCCGTCAGAATCACTATCATCTCTATCACCATCAGAATTATTATTCTTCATCATCATCATCACCATTATCATCATCACCATCACCATCAGAATTACTCATCTTCCTCATCATCATCATCACCATCACCATCGCCATTGTCGGCTGTTTAGCGTCAGGGCGTGTGAGGTCAACATACGCTTATCTCTTCTAAATGACATTTTCGTTTGTGAGAAGCTATTTCGATTTAGTTGAAAGGTCCGAGTATCGTTGCAAACCAAATGGAAATGTTATCTAAAACTACCGAGACTGTCAACTACAGGGCAAAAACCGTAATAACAAAATATTCAGCGTCATTCCTAATTCATGCAAATTAAAAAAAAAAAAAAAAAAAAAAAAAAAATATATATATATATATATATATATATATATATATATATATATATATATATATATATATATATATATATATATATCGTGAGATGCCCTTTGATGTACGGGAATTCTGGTTTATATCTTCTTAATCGGATAAGAAATATAGAAAATATAACTGCTTGTTGCAAAAATAAAATCCGTGTTTCTTAACCTTGTTCTTATCTTTCTGTCAGTCCAGACTAACCAACTATCGTGCTTTCTTTACTCCCGATGTAGTTTTGAATTCTACGACGGAAAAAAAAAATGTTTTACGACTTTTACTCTTTCTTCCGTCTGTCGCGGTCAAAAATGGCGCGGACAAACAGAATATATCTTTGCGCCTTTTATTCATTCATTCATTGATATTCATTTATTCAGGAAGCTGTGTGTTTATTCATTTGTTTTGTTTGTTTGTTTATATATTTATTTTATTGATTGATTGGCTTAAATATTCATGTATTTATGTATCTATGCGTTTATTCATTTGTGATTGTTTAACTTCATTGATATAATATTTAATCTATTCATTCGTTTACTTATCATTTTTCCTAGGGAGTGTCCCCGTTCAGAGGTCTTAACGAAATATTTTTTTTTTTTTTTTTTTTTTTTTTGTGTGGACTTCGAAGCTTCCATTCACCTTGGCTACACCTCCCCTTACTTCCCTCTCCCCCTCCCCCCCTGCCCACTCCTGCCCACCTGATCTTCCCCTCCACACCTAGAGGGCCCTCCACATCTGCCTCCCCATCATCATCTTTGATGGAGGCGATGTCTCCGGCCGTATCTTTCGTTATCTCCGCAGGATCTCTTTCTCTCCTCTCTTTTAGTAATTGGATCCCCGCAGAGCGTAACAAGAGATGCTCTTTCTCTCCCTGGCGCTCAGCCATGATCATTTAATGATCATCTCTATCTGCTATCGCGCCCGCTGATCTCGCCTACCACCTCGGCGATCACTATTAAAGGTCAGTAATAAACGTTCCCTGGATAAAGGCTTCGCAAAGATCATGCGATCTCGGGGCGGCTGGATGCTGACGTCAAGACTCCATCCAGCGCGGGGATTGGACGAAAAACCTCCTCTGGTCTAGGACTCGTAACACGTTTCCCACTGTTAGTGTTCAGACGAATTTAGGTTCAAGAAGGAAACAGGAGGCAAGAAGTGGTTTACCAACAGAGTAGCTAACGAAAGGAAAAGACTTAGTAACCATGTAGTAGTGAGCGCTGAAATAATTGGTTGTTTTAAGGGAAGATTAGATAACTTTATGGATAGGGATGACAGGTGGTAAGGGACATGGAACTGCTTAGTGTAGGCCTTAGGGTCTCTTGCGGTCTCCTCCATTCAAAGGATTACAAAGGCGGAGCATGCCGACAGGAGACCTTTTGATCCATATCTAGGTCGGATGCGAAAAAAAAAATCATATTAATAATAAAACAATAAATAAAAACTATAATAATGTAAATAACAAATAAAATACATAAACAAATGCACAGGCACATTCTTATACTCTTATGTTTACTCCAAGACCACTGGCCTATTCCCTGCAGAGAGATGAGGCAACTTTTAACTGGTGAGGTTGTATGGACGGCGCGAAGTTGATGTGGCGTATTGAGCGTGTAATCAGCTCAACTATGACTCGAAAAGTGCGACCTGATCTCAGCTCTTATCTGAGCACCCACCTTCCGGGATTCAAACCCGCGCATCCGAAGTCAAAGGCACCAACACTCCCCGCAGACTCTCCTCCCTGTTGGAAGTAGAACTAACTGTGGTATTCTTAACAAAATACATATATTTCCTTATATAAACCTTTCCTTGTATAAATCTTATATAAATCCTTGGAAGGGAAAGATTTTTTTTAAGAATACCACCGTAAATCTTTCTCAAGGCTTTTTGCATCTCTGATTACATATTTCCCATTGTTAACAGTAGGACGTAATCCCTTTTGTTGGGCTTTATGAACTTGGAAAGCACATTTTCCACTATTAGACTCAAATCCCCTTTCAAGTCTTCTCGGATCTCGGATAACAGATTTCCGATGACACGAAATAGGATCAAACCCCTTCTTCAGGGAGTCTCTCCCTATCAACAGTCATGCGTGTAATCTGATCCCCTTTTCTGATTTGAGGACTTTTCGAATAAAACTTAACTTGCTATCCGCCTCTTTCAGCGACATCTGTCGGGACATCAATGACGTCAACGTTCTTGTGAGAAGTGGTCTTGTTAACCTAATGCTATTACTATCTATCTAGACGTCTTTCCAGGATTTTTTTTTTTCTTTAGAAATTGTTTCGATCCTGATGTATTGAAGTGATCACAGGGAAGGTTCTGGAACGAAAAATGAAAAGAAATAAATTGTTAAAACTTCACCCTCTCCCTCCCTTTCTCTCTCTCTCCATGTCTCCCTTTCTCTCTGTCTCTTTATCTCTCTATTTCTGTCTCTGTCTCCGTCTCTCTCTCTCTCTCTCTGTCTGTCTGTCTTTTGCGTTCATGTCCCCTTTTTTGTCCTGCAATTCACCTCTGTGGACCCCTTATCATTTATTGATATTTATCTTAGAAAAGATATACGAATTCCATCTGTATTACGTAATGAGAAAATCATGACAAGGTAATCAACTCCCGGTAGTAAAACTGATGTGAGCCATTAAAATACTCCTGTGGCCCCCCAGGAACTCCTCTTACGGGGCCCCCCACTCGTAGAGGCCTGACGGGGCCGCGGTCGAAGACCTTTTGCCTTCCCGAGTTCCTCTACTTCGGTGGCTGACGACAATCACGGGGGATCCGTTTCGGGGAGCGTGCAAGAGGGAATCAATTTCTCTTTCTCCTCTCTCTCTCTCTCTCTCCTCTCTCTCTCTTCCCTCGAGTCGTGATCCCACATCGGTCTAATTGATATTCCCGGATCGCCCTCGGCTTCCGTGCTGCCATCTTCATCGGCTCGTAACAAAACATATACACCTATAGCCTGTCATTACCCCCTCCGGATCGACCGAGAAAGGTTCTGCAGGGATCTATCTCTACCCCTTCAACACGGAAACGCCCGCTTTCACCTCCTGGCGCACCCAGAAGCCAGCCGATTTTAGTCCACTCTTGCCTCCAACCCTAGCTCGAATAGGGTCTCGACCGATCCGGACTACGTTCAAACTCCAGGTCAGACTCTTCAGGTGAATAAAACCGTTAGGTGTCAGACGGGTCTTGAAGCACGAAGAGTGTCTCCGTGTTGAAAGAGTCTATCAACCGCAGATTCTTCGTCGGTCATAAAATTGGCTTTTACTGCCTCCGTTCTCGCCTTCCTCCGGCCGAGGTCCCATTGTCGAGGTCCCGGAGAGGCGGAGGCGGAGGCATCATCGTGGTCGTCATCATCACCGACGCGTGACTTTCTTGGGGGTTTCAACTCTCATCGATTCCAATTCAATTACGCCCTCAGACAAGTGGAGGGCCTTTCACGCAACCTCTCTGGAGATCTCCCTCGGGATCTGTCTCCTCTTCTCTTTCTCTCTCTCTCTCTCTCTCTCACACACACACACACACACACACCATCTCAATCTCTCTCTCCAACATACTCCTCTACGTCTCACTCCTTTCTTCCTCACACTCTCTCCATTCCACTTTTGTACTCCACCTCACTCTCTCCTCCGTATCACTCCTCTCCTCTACTTCAAATTCTTCTCACACTTTTTCTCTCTCTATTATTACATGACTGGAGACTAACCTCCACTTAAAAAGGAATATCGACCATTTTAACTCCTCCTCTCCTTCCTTTCTACTGTCCTCTTTAAGTCTCTGCATTACCAAATCCATGACTTCACCTCTTCCACGCAGTTTTGTTCTTTTGGATGGATGGAGGATCTGGTTATCGGCGGTGCCATACAATTCATCAATTCATCCATCCATCTATTTATCCCCCGCCTATCTCTCTCTCTCTCTCTCTCTCTCTCTCTCTCTCTAATGGGGACGTCCTTGTTGCAGAGGCGCAGTCGAGACAAAATTTCAGCCAAGCTTGGCTGAACCTGAGGGAGTTTCCGTA
>NC_134786.1:72425314-72432814 GCF_046742065.1 Oratosquilla oratoria
CTCAAAGGCCAACCAATTACTCCTTCTCAACAAGTCTACGAGCTCGACGTCATACTGCTCGACCGCGGACATAAGGACCTGATACACAAGATAGTCAGATCTATGAAATGCATCTTTCTCTATTGAACATTTGATACATTTCTCTGTACCATAGTTCACTTATGATAAACGTGGCATGTTAGACAAAAATTGTAGTGATACATATACCAAGGCTTTTTCCCCCTTCCAAGGGAGGTAGCCAAAAAGGGAAAGGCATAAAAACACTCCCACCCATTTCATCCCTAAATACACTCCACACCCCTCCCACCCTTCCTCTCATCTGAGCACCTCCTGGATGACGGGTCATCCCTGCACCCTGCCCACCGCCCTGGGTCAGAAGCAGTGTCGCAAGACACAGTACATCCACAGCGAGGCCGCTTCATTTAATCGGCGACCCCCCCTCTCCGTCTCCCTTTGCATATAAGGCGAGGACGGGGAGAAATCCCTTCGGGCTGCGTCAAAATTTACTCACACATACTACCCCACCCCCCACTTCCCCGCCCATTCCTCCTCATGCAGTCACAACATCATCCATATACAACCATTCTCCACTCACCTCTGTCTTCCGTCCTCTCCCTTCCTTCCTCAACAGACATTCCCCTCTTCCCCAAAGCCCCCTTCACCCCATCCATCCACCTCATCCTAGGACGTCCCCTCATGTTCACTCCCTCCACATCTGCCTTCCATACGTCTTTTACTAGTCTTTCTTCACTCATTCTTTCCATGTGTCCAAACCATCCAAATATTCTTTCATCAACCCTATCTCCCAAATCCTTTTTCACCCCTGTTCTCCTCACCTCCTCATTTCTCACTCTATCTAGCCTAGTAACCCCCACCATACTTCTCAGACACCTCATCTCAAACACATTCAAACTACTTCTCTCTTCTTCTCTTATGTTCCACGTTTCTGCCCCATACAGTGCTGTTGGCACAATCACTCCTTCATACAGTCTCCTCTTCGCATCCATTCCCAAATGTCTATTCCTCATTACACTCTTTAAACCACCAAGGCATTTACTCGCTTCTCTCAATCTACATTCTACCTCCACCTTCACTCCACCTTTTCCTGCTACACTTGCACCCAAGTATCTAAAACTATCCACTTCCTCCAGTCGCTCTCCCTTAATGTTCACTTCCAGTCTACTGCCACTTTCACCCCTTGTACATCTCATCACCTTACTTTTACCCACATTTATCTTTAGCTTTCTTCTATCACATACTCTCCCAAACTCTGCCACCAGCTTCCTCAATCCCTCCTCTGACCCTGCCACAAGCGCAGTGTCGTCCGCAAACAACAGCTGGCTCACCTCCCACTTTTCTCCATTTTCTTTAACCATCTCCAATCCCTGACTCACTACCCTAGCATTCACCTCTCGCACCACCCCATCCATGTATAAGTTGAACAGCCAGGGCGACATAACGCATCCTTGACGAAGTCCCACCTTTACTTCAAACCACTCACTCTCTCCATTTCTAATCCTAACACATGCTCTACTACTCTCATAAAAACTCTTGACAGCTCCCAAAAGCTTTCCTCCTGTCCCGTATATATGCATAACCTCCCACAGTGCCTTTCTGTCTACCCTATCATAAGCCTTTTCCAGATCCATGAAAGCCCAAAAAACATCCTTCCCCTTTCCTATAGCTTTCTCACATATCTGTCTTACCACAAAGATCTGATCTACACAACCTCTACCCGTCCTAAATCCACACTGTTCCTCACCAATTACTCCCTCTGTTCCTCTCCTAATCCTCTCAATTAAGATCCTCCCATAAGCCTTCCCTACTACACTCAACAGGCTAATCCCTCTGAAATTACTACATTCACACTTGTCCCCTTTTCCCTTGTAAAGAGGAACTAAACATGCACTACTCCAGTCCTCCGGTACTCTACCCTCTCTCCAGCAAACATTAAATAACCTCACCAACCAGTCCACCATCACTGCACCTCCCTTTTTCAGACATTCTGCATGACATCCATCCAGACCAGGTGCCTTACCTGCTTTCATCATCTTTACAGCTGCCTTCACCTCATCCTTCCTTATTTCTCCTCCATTCTCCTCACTCATCACTCTCATTTTCTTCGCATTTCCCACTGCAGCTATCTTTCCTTCCCTATCCTTCTTCACATTCAGCAACTCCCTAAAATATTCTGCCCATCTTCCCCTCACTGCCATCTCTTCCATTATCAACTCTCCATCTGTACCTTTTACCTTTTCTTCCCTACTTGATTCGCCTCCTCTTCCTCTCTTAATTTCTTTCCAAAACATCTTTTTATTACTTTCAAAATTTTCTGTCATACTCCTACCCCATTTCACATCTGCTCTCCTCTTTGCCTCCTTTACTTTTTGCTTTACTTCTCTTTTCTTTTCTTTGTACGTCTCATATGACTCCCCTGTCCTCTTTTGTAACCAATCTGTGAATGCTCGGTTCTTCTCTTCTACAGCCTTCTTTGTTTCCACATCCCACCATTCACTACCCTTTCTTCTATTTCCCCCTGTCCTTCTTGTTCCACACACCATCCTTGCACACTTTAAGACTCCCTCCTTGAACCATCCCCATTCCTCCTCCACACCCATCTCTGCTCTATCCTTTACTCCCTCCCACTCCTCCTTCAGCTTCTTTTCGTACTCCTTCTCCTTTTCCTTTTCATTCAAGGAGTTCACTCTAAGAACCTCCCTACCTTTTGTCCCTTTCCTCCTTCTCCATCTATCCTCCACTCTCAGCTTACCTTCCACCAAAAAATGATCTGATATTCCCCCACCCTCTCCCCTTAGCACATGTACATCCTTAACTCTTCCTATCATAATCCTAGTGATACAAAAGTGAAATACATATTTGCATTATTTTTTACATTTCCTGGGACAAGGTCTTGATCCGCAACAATACACTGGCCATATTGACTGAATTCGCCAATGTAGTCTGAGACATTCTGATATCTTGAGCTTTATTGATACCAGAAGTACTGGCTTTCATTTACCAATAAGAATCCCGTCCTTATTGATGTTTTTTTTTTTTTTTTACCGCCGAGATAAATGAAATCGCCTGAGGAGAGCCAGAATAAAATAATAAACAACTTGGTATCCAGTGGTTTAAGTCAACTCCACCGTTACTTTGATATCACCTTACAAATAACCTTGGGGAGCGGACAAGTGATATCATCTAAGGCTCGTTTCACACGCATCGACTTTACGCCATGCGCCATCCACGACACGACGTCGGACTCTCAAATAACCACGGACGCTTTCACACGTGGTCGTTATCGTGACGTGTGAAAGCGTCCATTCATAGACGCCCATGGTCATTTCAGAACACGTCGTGTCGTGAACAGTTGACGGCGAAAAGACGTCTGAAACGAGCCTTATCCTCGTGGATACACAGCCTAGGATTCGATTCCCACTTGAGATAGTAATTTATCTCTACCTTACAGGTTTTGCTCAGATTTATTTATTTGATACAATTTTTATCGGAATAAACCACAAAACTACGATAGGTCACTTTTGAGGGCTAAGACGATTTCATTCAGCTCAGGGCCGAGTCCGAGATTAAGGATTCCCGCTGTAGACAAATCTCAAGACCAGATGGGCTGTGTCGTTCAACCCTTCTCAGAGTGGCTTACCTCCTACATTTTATTATGGTGAACACAGAGCGATTTAATACAGGACCGAACAGGAGGTGGTGTGGAACTAAAACAAATGAAGTTCACTAGAAATAGTCACGATTATAATGTCGACCCACAAAAAATAATACAATTATGGGGTCGACAAAACAAAAATGTTGCAACAATTTGAAACTTTATCAGTGAAAATGTAGGAGGAGGTCAATCTAGATGATAAGATAAAAAGTGAGATTTTAATGTTATTTTTAAGTGGAGGGTTAGATAGGGGAAGAAGAAGTACGAAGAGGAGAGACGTGCTGGCTGATGCTTCACAAATGAACTTTTGTCTTTCTTTCCTTGTGGGCGTGTTTCGGAAATAGAGACACTCACGCTTCTTGAGAGCTGCCTCGTTTTATGGTCTCCAATCTGCAGATGGAAACGAGATATTCCACAGAAAAGGCGTTCTTGAAAAACACAAAGAGAGAAAAAAAAGGCAAAACAGTAATTTGTTAAAAATTTTGAGACTATATCTTTATTCGAATTGTGGCGAGTCAGAGGATGGAGATTAAAGAATGATGCTAAAGAGTAAGCAAGATGCAGACTTCCAAGGAGACGTTCTCATACAATCACGTGTGACTGGCTTAGGCTCGCACATACAAAAGGAACAAGGTTAGGAAATGAACTCAGGCGCGGGAGCACGTTCAACATACACACACACACGCATAAATAAGCCCCATGTAGTCTCAGTGGTCGAGGAGTTTAAGGCACTGCACAGTTGTCTCACTGGTGGCGGAGCGGTAGGTTCGAGTCCTGCACACGGCTGTCATATAAATTATATGATTGATGTCGCTGTCCACTTACGAATTTCTCACGTAGTTATAAGGGAGAAGCGTGAAAGGGATTTCTTCCGGTCCTTACCCCTTCCCACGGGTGGATTCGGGTCTTGGGTGAAAAAGGAATTAGGGTCGCAGAGAGCTCTTTCCTTCCTAACCTAGGAAATCAGAGAGATTCCAAGGTCCGAGACTTTTGTAGTCTCAGTGGTCGAGGGGTTTAAGGCACCGCACAGTTGTCGCACTGGCGGCGAAGTAGGTTTGAGTCCTGCGCGCGACTGTCATATAAATTATTACACACACACATATATATATATATATATATATATATATATCTGTGTGTGTGTGTGTGTGTGTGTGTGTGTGTGTGTGTGTGTTTACACATATACTGTGTATATATATATATATATATATTTATATATATATATGTGTGTGTGTGTGTGTGTGTGTGTATACATTATACTGTATATATATATATATATATATATATATATATATATATATACAGTATGTATATATATATATATATTAGTGATTGTGTATATATTGTAGATATGATGATACATATACATGTAGACTGTGTGCACATATACTAAAACATGAACTTTCAGGCTTACATACATGCATGTGCATATACACACATATATATACACAATTATATATATATATATATATATATATATATATATATATTTGTATATATGTATGTATGTATGTATGCATGCATGTATCTATATACCCTTCAGTGAAACTGACATCACAGGTTGCAAAAAGACTATGAACTCACTTCACTTGTGTAACGATTATAGTACCACGGTCTTCTTTGCTCAACCTCTACTACCACCAACCACCACTAACGCCATCTCCACCACCTCCACCTTACCTCCACAGCCACCTCCACACGCACCTCTAAAATAAATATCGCCAACAACTCGTTGCCTCTGATTAATCCTCACATCGGGTCCGACAGGAGCGACTCGGCTATTGTTCCTCTGCTGCTCTTCATAAATAAACAATAACCGGCCAACAGGTTCCCCCGCGTGTTATTCACTTCGACTTCAGGCCGGTCAGACTTCGTCGGAAGCTCTCGTCGTCTTCTTTTTTTTTTTTTGCCTGCCTGTCTGTCTGTCTCTCTATCTCTCTCTTTCTCCGCTCGCTGTCGCTATTTGCATGCAGAGGAGTTCCCGAGGTTTACGCACGTGTAGGTCGTGTACTACGTAACGCATGTACTCGAGTGTTCGTACGCAAAGTACGCTCAGGCGATGTACGTAACAACCTTACTGGGAGTGTACGTAACGCACCAACAGCTAGTGTACAGAACGTTTACAAACGTACACACAAGTGGTGTACGTATCGTACACACACGAGGCGTGGTAACGTATGCATAAGTAGTGTACTCGTATATAACAATCACAGATAGTGTATATACTGCATACTCATGTAGCGTACATAAAGTATACACATGTACACAAAATAAAAAACCGTAGTGTACATAACGTTCACACAGGTTATGTACGTAACGTATGGACAGGTAATGTACGCAGCGTATACATAGGTAGTGCATGTATACATAGGTATATAAAACAGGTATTTTAAACAATATCAACACAGGTAGTGTATGTAATATATCCACAAGTGAAGAGACTGACATACACACAGCGTACATAATGTACGCAGTTGTACTGTTTATAATGTCCGCAAAGATAGTATATGGAATTTGTACACAGGAAAGGTACATAACATATATACAGGTGCGGTGAATAACGTGCACACAAATAGTGTATATAACTAATACATTGTATAAACAAGATACACACAGGTAATCTGTGTACTGCATACATAGGTAGAGTACATATGGTACACACAATGTACGTAACATATACGGAAATATTGTACACAACGTGTGTACATATAGTGTACGTCATGTGCACACAGGTAGTGCACATGGCATACAGGAACCTCTCCACCCTCCTACCTCAACCTTGTGTGGAGCCTACATTCCATCTTCAATCTGTTTCCTCAACTCCAAAATCAATCCAGAGTTGGATCTTCAATCCAGTACAGTATCCGTTGGCAAGCCCTCATCTAAGCCATCCATCAATCTAGTTCGTGGATTAAAATCGCCAATTTAGTCTTCACTCCCTTCTACTGTGGGTGGCATTTTCCTCCGCCGTCCTGAGAACTCCAAATTACTCTATTCGCATCCGTAGCGCCTTCGAGGCAACAAAGGAGTTAAAACACGTTTACCTTTTTACTGTCTGCCGTGAGGCAATTCTATTCACCTCGCTGGAGACCCTTTGTAGTTCGGGGATTAACCACGCCGTCGATACAGACACCCCTATGGACCAGTACCCCTTAGTACAATGCACAGTCCACCATTCAATATGGACTCCACCCATCCTTCAATCCCGTCTATTTCTGTACATTTACCTTCGGCAGGAGTCAACCCATACGACATTCCGGAGCGGCACTCTCAGGGCACTTTGTAGGACCTTCCTTGTTTGTTTGTTTTGGTAACTATTTGTAATATGTATATAGAAAAAGTGATAGAAATGCATTTTAGAAAGTAGACGTAGGCTACATCCATGATTTAGGATCAAATAAAAATAAACCTCTTCAGTGTTACAGAGAGAGAACAAAAGTAATCAAATATTCAAAATGAGCTATACAACCCAGACACCGCGTACTTCCCCTCCCAATTCTTATCATTGGAACAATTAGACACTGCATGCCCCCAATACTGACCCTCGCATTTCAGATACGGATTCCCGACCTCTTCCCTCATGGTCGGAGAAATGGCAAATGAACTTCAAATATCTCTAAGTGTAGCGTGTTAAACGTAAGGCTACACAGCCCCAAAAATAGATACATCTTAGATAACACGTTTTTAGAAAAATCTGAGTGCGAGAGAGACTTGGGAGTTCTGGTGAGTCCGGACCTTAAAACCAGGAAGTAGTGCATTAGCGCCAGAAATAAAGCTAACAGGGCATTAGGTTCCATTGCTAGGACGGTAACAAATAGAAGTGCAGAGGT
>NC_134786.1:72435314-72475314 GCF_046742065.1 Oratosquilla oratoria
ATCTCTCTCGCCCTCTCACTCTTTTTCTCTCCCTCTCTCCCTTTCCCTCTATTCCTCCCTTTCCCTCTCCGTCTCTCTTTCCCTCTTCCTCCTCTTCTCCCTTCCCTCACTCCTGCTCCCTTTCCCTTTCCCTCTTCCTCCTCTTCTCCCTCTCCCTCTCTCTTTCCCTTTCCTCTTTCCCTCTCTCTCTCACACTCATACACACACAAACACACACACACACAAGCACACACACACACACACACACACACACACATATATATATACACATATTTATTATATATACATGTATATGCGGCACCTCACCCGACAAATTGGTATTATTGAATCATCTATCAAAGAAGGCCCACCTATTCCCTGTAACGAAGAGAATAAATTCAGGGACCATTTTCCTCTCTGCTCCTACTAATGAACAACGTAAGATGATAAAAGATAAGTAATAAACAACAACAATCAATTGTCAAGAACGATACCTGCTTCCATCCAATATCTCTGCCCTCCTCCAATTCTTTATGTGCTCCATCTTCTGTCACTGTCCACATTTAGCTGAATAGAATAGCTGGGAGGTTCTCGGGATGATATTTCATAAATTGGTTCTCGGACCTCGAGAGGTTAATCGATACATCTCCGACCCGGAAAGAGTTTTATTTTGACTGAATGGAGTCGACTGGCGACAGACAGACAGCCGGAGGTCTTCTCGTCATTGTCGCCTGCCCCTCGGCTTACTTCCTGGGTCGCTCCATGACCTAGATTGGCCCAAGTCTGTCGTCATTGGCATACACGAATTCTGGCATGATTATTATTATTATTATTTATATCTCTGAAGACTTGTGTCAGAATAGTTGAGAGAAGTAAACTCGTACAACTCACCAATATTTCTCCTGCTTCCTACACACACACGTACGTGTTTGTATATATTATATATATATATATATATATATATATATATATATATATATATATACAAATATATATACACATATATATGAGTATATATGTATATGTATTTGTATATCTGTACATATGTATATCTGTATATATGTATGTATACTTGCAATAAAAAAGATGAGAAGGGAGTATGGGAAAGACGGCACCCTAGTAGGGGGGCCACGGCGGTGGCACTGGATCCTAATCCCCCCCGATGGCCGCCTCGGGGGCGATCCCCTCCCCTCCCCCCTCCCGTCCCCTCCCCTTCCCCGGCACAGAGACATTGCTCCGCATCCATCAAAACTATAAAACTGTCCGGCAGGCCGAGCGCGCCATTAGTCCGCGTCGGCAACGGGGGGAAAACAAACTCTCGGCCGCAAACGACCTCCGTCCGCCGTAGTGGGCCGCTGCTCCTTTGTAATTGGAGATTTGCACGAGCGGCTGTCAGCGGGCGAAGGAGTGGATGATGTGAAAGAGACGGGGTGAAATGGGCGAAAGAAAAAGAAAGAAAGAGAAAAAAAAAAAAAGAATGAGTGACAGAGAGATAGAGAGACGGACAGACAGATATACAGATAGATAGACAGACAGACAGACAGAGAGAGAGAGAGAGAGATAGAGATAGAACCAGGCAAACAGGCAGGCAAATAGCGAATAAGAGACAAAGGAAAAAGAAAAAATCGCCTGTGGTTAGTCTAAGTTAGAGAAAAAAAATGTGTACAGCCGGACTCGAAGAGTTCTGTCAGGAGAACATACGTTCCTCCTGGTCTTGGCAGTGTATTACACAGGAAATCTATCAATGGCTCACCGACACATTTAACAAGAGCCACCGCTCCCTCTCCCGCCTCCGAGAAGGCGAATCGCGTTGCATGCGGACCCCGGACAGACAAATCGCCCGGCACTCAACCAATCATAAGTAGCGAGCAGATTTATTTAGCCAATAGGAAGCCAAGACATCATTGGGAGGGCTGTGCTTAATTTTCAATAAAAAATGGCCTTATCAATATCTAATCAGAGATTTGCAGTTACAGTAGTGATGGCATTTCTGTGCTCCACAGGTTAGAGCTAAGTTAGACCCATTTTTCAAAGACGACTGTGAACTATTTCTTTTCAAAGAGGAGCAACAGAAAATTTGTATTCATTTCACGGTTCAAGATATCATATTCTATTTGCATTCATATTGGAAAGCGTTTTTAAAGACATGCATTTATAGATATCAAATATACAAATATATATATATATATATATATATATATATATATATATATATATATATTGAATTCGACTAAATTCAATACATTAATTATAGCTAACAAATATATGGGTGAAAAACAGCGTAATGTTTAGGTCAAACTTTACCTCAACTTCATTTTTTTCCCCTCAAGATGACAGCCTCTCTGCAATGGCGATATTATCTACACTTTTAACTCAGGCGATTTTTAAGTCTGGCGATTTTATTCGGACTGAGGGGCCAGAATAGGGACCCAATAAGGGGATGGAGGACGAAATTGGCTGAGACCCCATTTTCCTTTTCCTACGTCTTCATCGCCCACCCTGGCTTAATAAAATCGTCTAGATTCTGCCAAAGAAGAATCTACGAGTTTCTTCAGTCCGTCTCCTGGACTCGAGACGGCCGCCGCCGCCGCCGCCCCCTAAAGGGGTTCTGGGGAACTATGGACCAATTATAGGATGTAGGCGAGTGACAGATCGATCTCCAGCAGAGCTCGCTAACCACTGGGCCATCACTCCCGCCGGACAAGAGACCTCGTATATATACACTCGGGGATTCCAACGTTCCAAACATGGAATTGTTCTTAGTTTCTGTTAGGGACTTTGGTGCGAACGTGTGTGTATGTGTGTGCACGCACCCACGCGCACGCACAACACACACACACACACACACACACACACAAACGCACATGCACGCACACACACAAACACACATACACGCACGCTCATACACACACAATCACAAAACACACACAGGAAAAGAAGAGGTTATGGAACGTATTCTTAGGTATATAATATTTATACAATATTCACATATAACTTTGTATTCAAATAAATAATCCCACACGAGGCCAATAATGGACACAGATATTGACATCTTTCATTACTTCCGTACTTGCCTGGTAAACGTAGGTGGAGCACATCAAATTACCTCGTAATGTTTCCTCTTAGTTATTACTTTGATGATGATTTACCCATTTGACAACCATGATTATTTGTTCGCCAACATCACAACTACACAGACACTCTGTGGAGAGAGTTTTAACTTTCTGGACAGAGTGACGTTTTTTTGTGTGTGTGCACATATATAATATATATATATATATATATATATAATATATATATATATATATATATATATATATGTGTGTGTGTGTGTGTGTGTGTGTGTGTGTGTGTGTGTGTATGACCATGTAGGTATATAAACATTCATATATGTATGCATGTATGTAAGTATAGTGACTTTGTAAACGTGCCCCCCCCCCCGTTGTTCATCGTCACTGATGTTGGGGGAATACCTCAGTCCAGTAACGCGTTTCGCGGTAATGCCGATGTAAGTACTTTTCTGTTTCACTGATTCTGTCTTAATTTTTCTATGCAATTCTTTATCAATTTTCATATCTATTACCGCTGTTTTTACCTACTATTTTACATTATTTTGCGCTGCTTTATTTTTCAACATTCGCGATTTCCTATCCCTTTTCTATATCAATTTTTCACATTGTATCTTTTTATTATTTTCTTGTCTTTATTCTCCCTTTTTATATACCTTATTAATTTCTGCATTTCCCTTTCTTCTTATCTTTTATTTTATTGTTTCACTTTTTATTTTTGTCTATTTTTTCTGCTTAAGATTGCCCATATATATCATCTGAAATCATTTTTCCTATTTTTAACTTCATTCCTGTGTTGAAATGTCATACTTATCAATAAAATAAAATTACTTCAAAGGTTGCATGTTGCTATATGTGACTCGCATCCTGTGCACAATGTATGCACAGTTGAATCCCTTGCAACTTGCCTATTGAATGCTGCAATTAAATTATTGCAAGTTCCATATACCCTAATGCATGTTATGTTTTGATTTGTTATTTGCAATTTACGATTTGCGTGTTGCATTCTGCATGCTATGTATTGCTTATTATATATTACATTTTATGTTAAGTGTTGCGATTTGTGTGTTTTCTGTTGCATGTTAAGTCTCGAATGTTACATAATGTGTGTAATATGTTGCGTGTTGTATGTTGCACGATGCATACTTTGTGTTAAGTATTGAATGTTACATGCACGTGTTTCATTCATATGTTGCTTGCTTTGTGTTCATGTTGCATGTTGCACGTTGCGTGTTACATGTAATATGTTTCATGCTGCGTGCTGTATCTTCACTGTCGTATGCTGTGTGCTGTATTGAGTGGGTGCGCATTACATATTACATTTTAATGGCAGGAATACGCTTCGGAGCCCATTCTTGCCTATTGTAGTGCATCAGGGGTTGTCCTCTTCTGTCTAGGATTGGCATTGCCTATGGTGTTATGGACTCTCAACCAGAGTTTTCAATGACGTTGTCCTTATTTATGCAGGAGGACTTAAAATTCGAGTCTCCATGTCACTTGCGATCCCTCTTCTGCTGTACGGGTGTGAGACACGGACATCGATGCGAACTGGAAGAGGCCTCTCGATGTCTTTGGTACAAAGTGCCTCCGGAGGGTCATGGGGTATCCCTGGAATCACTTTGTATCGAACCAGAGACTCTAGTGCGAGACTCAGTCTAGGCCAGTAACCTTCAGCATAATTCGTGAACGTCAGCTCGGGCTATATGGGCAGCATATGGCACGTTTCAAAGTAAAAGCATGCCGACAGGAGACCTTTTGGTCCATAGCTAGGTCGAATGCCAAAAAATCATAATAATGATAATATTCTTCAATCAGTAGAATACTGATCACTGTTTCTCTTGCTCCGAATTTTTACTCTCATCCTTAAATCTCGTTCATCATGTCTATGACTCCTCTTTGATGCGATATTGTCTCCAGCGATGAATATGCAGATTATCATCATTAAATACTTTGATGGGAGAGGACAGAAGACAGGGGTGAATGGAGAATGGTTGTATATGGAAAATGTTGTGATGTATGAGGTGGAATGGACGGGGGAATGGGGGGTGAGGTAGTGTGTGTGAGCAAAAATTTTGACGCAGCCCGAAGGGATTTCTCCCCGTCCTCTCCTTTATATGGGGGGACGGAGTGGGGGGTCGCCGATTTAATGAAGCGGCCTTGCTGTGGATGTGCTGTGTCTTGCGACACTGCTTCTGACCCAGGGCAGTTGACAGGGTGCAGGGATGACCCGCCATCTAGGAGGTGCTAAGATGGGAGGGAGGGCGGAGGGGTGTGGAGTGTTTTCGGGGATGGAATGGGTGGGAATGATTTTATGCCTTGTCCTTTTTGGCTACCTCCATGGTAAGGGGGAAAAAGTCTTGGTATATGTATGTATGTACTGTAAATACTTTGATACTGTTTACAGAAATAGTAATGTTCTTATTGGCTTACTTGGCTGGCGGCCATCTCTCCAGGAGCAATGAGGGAATATTACATACATGTACTAAAGGCTTTTTCCCCCTTACACGAGAGATAGCCAAAAGACAAGGGGATGGAAACCACTCCCACCCATTCCATCCCCTACATACTCCACTCCCCTCTACCCTCTTCCCTCCCTCTTATCTTGGCACATCCTGGATGACGGGTCACCCCGGGAATAAAGGATTACAAAGGCAGAGCATGCCGACAGGAGATGTTTTGGTCCATAACTAGGTCGGATGCGAAAAATAATAATAATGATAATAAAATAATAAATAAAAACTATAATAATGTAGATAACAAATAGAATACATAAATAAATGCATAGGTATAGTTAAATAATAAACAAACAGGTAAATAATAATAAATTGACATATAACTAATAACAAATGAAAATCAGACAGACAAATGATAACAAAACAAACACAAATAATATAGAATAAATTATAATCATTATTACCCGTCAATAATGTTTCCCTTATCAAGCGCAGACGGGACTTGTTCGGTACAAGACGTATCTAGGTTTTCTCGGGACATTCTCCAAAGTGAGTCGCCAGTGCCAAAATAATCATATCATTTTGTGGAAATGCGAGCAAACCGATTCTCCAGCTACTTCTGCGGTGACCTCGAGGACGACGACGAGGTGGAACCTCAAAGAAACAGAGGCGCTTCAAGGGACTTAGACAAGGACTTCGACCGGCGAGTACGAGATTTCGCAAGTGTCTGCACAGTCATGGAGCTTCTGGTCCTCCTTGGATTTTTCAACGACAAGGTTGGACAGCTCCTTAACGACAAAGCCAAGAAAGACACTGAACAAACAAACAAAAGCATCCTACGGAGCCTTATCATCATTCGAATCGTTCTCGATGAAATTCAAAGGTCCGTACGGTTGCATTCCAAAAAACGTAAGTTTTCCGAACTAAGAAACGAGACTTTTCACACAACCAAAAGACTCAAGAGTTCGATTGATTTCGCACAAGGAATGCCATGGAAGGAAGTACGTTTCCTCGGCAAAGGCAGCTTTGCCTCCGTTTCACTCGTAAAGAACGTCACTTCCGGCTTCCTTTGTGCAAGGAAAACTATCAAAATATATCGACTTAATCGACAACTTGAAGAAATTAACATTCATAAACAACTAAAACACAACAATGTCGTAGCCTTCCTGGGCGAGAACAGGGACACGGAAAACTTGTATGTTTTCCTAGAATATGTCAATGGAGGCACTCTTCAGGACAAAATCGATACTACAGGAATGTCCGAGAGAAGAGCAAGATTCTTCTTCTGCCAACTGATTGAAGGAGTCAAGTACTTACACTCCAGGAACATTATACATCGAGATCTTAAGCCTGAGAACCTTTTCTTAAGCAAAGGCGATGATCTCAAGATTGGAGACTTCGGGTTTGCTGGCGAGATCGTAAAAGGCCAGTACCAGACAAAGATCTGCGGCACTTCAGCCTACATGGCACCCGAAGTCTTCACAGCAAGGTACTTGGGAGAGCCCATCGACGTCTGGGCCTGCGGAATTATACTCTTCAGACTCGTGTCTGGTCACAATCCTTGGAAAGTCCCGCTAACAAACAAAGACATCAATTTTGCAGTCTGGTCTTATTCGACCTACGAAATGAGATTGAAAAACCCATGGAAATCATTTTCCAGAAGAATTTTCCGTCTAATCAAAAACATTCTCGTTCCAAATCCTGAACAAAGAGCAACGCTCAGTGATATTGAACAAGACGCATGGTTTCTTGGTTGATGTGTAAAGAACAAAAACTCGCTACAATGAATTGGAAACAAAAATTGAAATTTATCAAACCATTGCCTAATATACTAGGTACGGCTTTATTTATAGCCCTTAAATAACGGGGGTTCCCCTCAGCTGAATAAAACTCTCCGGTCTCAGCTAGGAAAAGAATAAATACATACATACATACATATAACAAAGGCCTTTTTTTCCTTACACGAGAGGTAGCCAAAAGACAAAGGCATAGAAACCATTCCCACATTTTCCACCCCTACATACTCCATTCCCCGCTACCCTCTCTCTTATCTTGGCACCTCCTGGATGACGGGTCATCCCTGCATCTTGTCCACTGCCCAGAGGGGTCAGAAGCAGTGCCGCAAGATGAATAGAAATAAATAATCCCGACATAAGCTCATCTCCATTACTCCTCTATCTCTATGTTTAAGTTTCTTTTGAACAATCCCTTGCTTTACATTTTCATTTATCTATTCATTTATTTGGTTATCTAAATCTTTAATTGTTTAATAATTTAATCACTTAAATACCTAAATACCTAATTATTTAATTATTCAAATATTTAATTACCTAATTAGATAACTGCTTAATTATCTAATTATTAAATCTATATCATCTAGTCATTATCTAAATATCTATTTCGTTATCTCATCATTTAATCATTTAAACATCTAATTATCTTATTATCTAGTAATCTGATGGTATCTCGCTTCCTCCGATGTTGATCCTATTCAGCGTTGTCTCCACAAGAGATAACCCTCGATGGAGGAGGAGACGAAGGGAACGCCCCCCAGAATTCAGGGCTGGACGGGCAAGTGGATCGAACCTGTCGAGAGTTATTTGGAGTGGGAGGGAAGGAAGGGTGTCTGCTTGGGAGCTCGCCCCTCGGATAGAGACCGTGGGGATTAGCACCGGCGTGAAACAGATGAAGCAACGCGCTCCCTGGTGTGTCCCCCCCAATCAATGATGATGATGACTTCTGTCGGAGTCTGTCGCAACCTCTGATGGAATCCATTTAAATCTGTTATGACTAGGCCGATTCTCTAAAAAATTTCGACGATTTTCTTTCCAAGGATATTTTCTCCAGACTCATGGGGAGTCTGAACCATGGCTGGAGGACTTGAGTTTTTATTTTGTTTATTTATTCATTTTTATTTATTTATTTATCTATTTATTTATTTATTTTGTAACATACTCCCTTCATCAGGAGCACGAGGGCGTTATGTACGAAAGAACTTTGGTTTTGGCGGTTGGGTGGACGTCTTTTCGAAACTAGGCCATGACCAAGATTCGAACCCGTGCATTTGACCTCCCTCAGATGTTACCAGATGCGCACGCTACCACTCAGCCATGACGACGGGCTCCTGGGCCTAAAAGTTGCAAAATGTGAAACTCCCATGGGTCACGCCATTTTATGAAAATATGTGTACTTTTATCCTTTTCTTTACATTTTATATTTCCGTTTTATCACAATTTTCCTTGCGTCTCATAGATATTTTCTTTCATTTATTTATTTGTTTATTTATCTATTTATTTATTCTAATGATCTTTTTTTTTTTTTTCCTCGAATGGTCCCGCATGACCTTCAATGTCCAGATGATCCTTTGGACTCAGAAGCTCTGGTCCTCAGAGTCTTCTGACTAGGGACGTCATAGGTCACGCGAGAGAGAGAGAGGAGAGAGAGAAAGGGAGAGAGAGCGGGAAGAGGGGGAGAGAGGAGAGAGACAGAGATAGAGAGATAGAGAGGGAGAGAGAAAGGGAGGGAAAGGGAGGGAGAGAAAGGAAGAGAGGGAGAGGGAGGGAGAGAAAGCGGGGAGAGGGAAAGAGAGGGGAGAGAGAGAGAGGGGAGGGAGAGAGAGAGAGAGAGAGAGAGAGAGAGAGAGAGAGAGAGAGAGAGAGAGAGAGAGAGAGAGAGAGAGAGAGGAGAGGGGAGAGGGGGAGGGGGAGAGGGAGAGAGAAGGGAGAAGTAGAGAGAGGGGAGAGGGAGAAAGTGGTAAAGGAGAGGGAAGAGGGAGAGAGAGGGGAGAGGGAGAGACAGAGGGGAGAGAGAGAGCGAGGAGGGGGAGAGAGAGAGCGAGGAGGGGGAGGGAGAGAGAGAGCGAGGAGGGGGAGAGGGAGAGCGAGGAGAGGGAGAGAGAGGGGGGAGACGAGGTCAGTGTGTCACTTTTTCCAGCGAGGGCCTTTGGACCAAGAGCCCTCTTTTACACACACGCGCGCGCAAACACACACACACATACACGCACGCACGCACACACACACACATACATGCACACACACACACATACACGCACGCACGCACACACACACACATACATGCACACACACACATATACATGCACGCACGCACACACACACATACACGCACACACATACACACACACAATCACAAAGCAGACACAGGAAAAGAAGAGGTTCTGGAAGACATTCTTACGTATATAATATTTTCACAATATTCATTTGTAGCTTTGTATACAAATCAAAAATCCCACACGAGGCCCATAATGGACATAATTATGTATTGACATCTTTCATTATTTCCGTTCTTGCCTGGTTAACGTAGGTGGAGTATATCCAATTACTTTGTAATGTTTCCTCTTGGTTAATACTTTGATGATGATTTACCCATTTGACAACCACGATTATTCGTTCGCCAACATCACAACTACACAGACACTCCGTGGAGAGAGTTTTAGCTTTCTGGACAGAGTGACATTTTTTTTGTGTGTGTGCACATATATATATATATATATATATATATATATATATATATATATATGACCATGTAAGTATATATACATTTATATATGTATGCGTGTATGTAAGTATAGTGACTTTGTAAACATGCCCCCCACCCACCCGTTGTTCATCGTCACTGATGTTGGGGGAATACCTCAGTCCAGTAACGCGTTTCGCGGTATTGTCGTTACAATAAAGTACTTTTCTGTTTCACTGATTCTGTCTTGGTTTTTCTATATAATTCTTTGTCAATTTTCATATTCATTACCGCTATTTTTACCTACTATTTTACATTATTTTGAGCTGCTTTAATTTTCAACATTCTCGATTTCCTATCCGTTTTCTATATTAATTTTTCATATTGTATCTTTATATTATTTTCTTGTCTTTATTCTCCCTTTTTATAAACCTTATCAATTTCTGCATTTCCCTTTCTTCTTATCTTTTATTTTATTGTTTCACTTTTTATTTGTATATTTTTTCTGATTAAGATTGCCCATATATATCATCTGAAATCATTTTTCCTATCTTTAACTTCATTCCTGTGTTCAAATCTCATACTTATCAATAAGACAAAATTACTTCAAAGGTTGAATGCTGCTATACGTGGCTCGTATCCTGTGTGCAATGTATGCACAGTTGAATCCCTTGCAACTTGCGTATTGAATGCTGCAAATAAAATATTGCAAGTTCCATATACCCTAATGCATGTTATGTTTTGATTTGTTGTTTGCAGTTTACGATTTGCGTGTTGCATTCTGCATGCTATGTATTGCTTATTATGTATTGCTTTTTATGTTAAGTGTTTGCGATTTGTGTGTTTTCTGTTGCATGTTGCGTGTTAAGTCTCGAATGTTGCATAATGTGTGTAATATGTTGCGTGTTGTATGTTGGACGATGCATACTTTGTGTTAAGAATTGAATGTTACATGCATGTGTTTCATTCATATGTTGCATGATTTGTGTTAATGTTGCATGCTTTATGTTCATGTTGCATGTTGCACGTTGCGTGGTACATGTAATATGTTTCATGCTGCGTGATGTACCTTCACTGTCGTATGCTGTGTGCTGTATTGAGTGGGTGCGCATTACATATTACATTTTAATGGCAGGAATACGCTTCGAAGCCCATTCTTGCCTATTGCAGTGCATCAGGTGTTGTCCTCTTCTGTCTAGGATTGGCATTCCCTATTGCAGTGTTATGGACTCTCAACCAGAGTATTAAATGACGTCCTTATTTATGCAGGAGGACTTAAAATTTGAATCTTCATGTCACTTGTGATCCCTGTTCTGCTGTACGGGTGTGAGACACGGACATCGATGGGAACTGGAATAGTCCTCTCGATGTCTTTGGTACAAAGTGCCTCCGGTGGGTCATGAGGTATCCCTGGAATCACTTTGTATCAAACCAAAGACTCTACTGCGAGAGACAGCCTACGCCAGTTACCTTCAGCATAATTCGTGAACGTCAGCTCGGGCTATATGGGCAGCATATGGGACGTTTTAAAGGAAAAGCATGCCGACACGAGACCTTTTGGTCCATAACTAGGTCGAATCCGAAAAAAATTATAATAATGATAATATTCTTCACTTTGTACAATACTGATCACTGTTTCTCTTACTCCGAATTTTTACTATCATCCTTAAATCTCGTTCATCATGTCTATGACTCCTCTTTGATGCGATATTGTCACCAGATATGAAAATGCACGTTATCATAATTAAATACTTTAATAGTGTTTAAAGAAATGGTAATGTTCTTATTGGCTTACTTGGCTGATGGCCATCTCTCCAGGAGCAATGAGGGAATATTACATACATAGACTAAAGGCTTTTTCCCCCTTACACGAGAGATAACCAAAAGACAAGGGGATGGAAACCACTCCCACCCATTCCATCCCCTACATACTCCACTCCCCTCTACCCTCTTCCCTCCCTCTTATCTTGGCACATCCTGGATGACGGGTCACCCCGGGAATAAAGGATTACAAAGGCAGAGCATGCCAACAGGAGACCTTTTGGTCCATATCTACGTCGGATGCGAAAAATAATAATAATAATAAAATAATAAATAAAAACTATAATAATGTAGATAACAAATAGAATACATCAATAAATGCATAGGTATAGTTAAATAATAAACAAACAGGTAAAAAGTAAATAATAATAAATTGACATAACTAATAACAAATGAAAATCAGACAGACAAATGATAACAAAACAAACACAAATAATATAAAATCAATTATAATCATTATTACCCGTCAATAATGTTTCCCTTGTCAAGCGCAGACGGAACTTGTCCGGTACAAGACGTATCTGGGTTTTCTCGAGACATTCTCCAAAGTCGATCGCCTGTGCCAAAATAATCATATCATTTTGTGGAAATGCGAGAAAATCGATTCTCCAGCTGCTACTTCTGCGGTGACCTCGAGGACGACGACGAGGTGGAAACTCAAGGCAACAGAGGTGCTTCAAGGGACTTCGACAAGGACTTCGACCAGCGAGTACGAGCTTTCGCAAGTGTCTGCACAGTCATGGAGCTTCTGGTCCTCCTTGGATTTTTCAACGACAAGGTTGGACAGCTCCTTAACGACAAAGCCAAGAAAGACACTGAACAAACAAACAAAAGCATCCTACGGAGCCTTATCATCATTCGAATCGTTCTCGATGAAATTCAAAGGTCCGTACGGATGCATTCCAAAAAACGTAAGTTTTCCGAACTAAGAAACGAGACTTTTCACACAACCAAAAAACTGAAGAGTTCAATTGATTTCGCACAAGGAATGCAATGGAAGGAAGTACGTTTCCTCGGCAAAGGCAGCTTTGCCTCAGTTTCACTCGTAAAGAACGTCACTTCCGGCTTCCTTTGTGCAAGGAAAACTATCAAAATATATCGACTTCAACGACAAATTGAAGAAATTAATATTCATAAACAACTAAAACACAACAATGTTGTAGCCTTCCTGGGCGAGAACAGGGACACGGAAAACTTGTATGTTTTCCTAGAATATGTAAATGGAGGCACTCTTCAGGACAAAATCGATACTACAGGAATGTCCGAAAGAAGAGCAAGATTCTTCTTCTGCCAACTGATTCAAGGAGTCAAGTACTTACACTCCAGGAACATTATACATCGAGATCTTAAGCCTGAGAACCTTTTCTTAAGCAAAGGCGACGATCTCAAGATTGGAGACTTCGGGTTTGCTGGCGAGATCGTAAAAGGCCAGTACCAGACAAAGATCTGCGGCACTTCAGCCTACATGGCACCCGAAGTCTTCACAGCAAGGTACTTGGGAGAGCCCATCGACGTCTGGGCCTGCGGAATTATACTCTTCAGACTCGTGTCTGGTCACAATCCTTGGAAAGTCCCGCTAACAAACAAAGACATCAATTTTGCAGTCTGGTCTTATTCGACCTACGAAATGAGATTGAAAAACCCATGGAAAGCATTTTCCAGAAGAATTTTCCGTCTAATCAAAAATATTCTGGTTCCAAATCCTCAAGAAAGAGCAACGCTCAGAAATATTGAACAAGACGCATGGTTTCTTGGTTGATGTGTAAAGAACAAAAAACTCGCTACAATGAATTGGAAACAAAAATTGAAATTTATCAAACCATTGCCTAATATACTAGGTACGGCTTTATTTATAGCCCTTAAATAACGGGGGTTCCCCTCAGCTGAATAAAACTCTCCGGCCTCAGCTAGGAAAAGAATAAATACATACATACATACATATAACAAAGGCTTTTTTGTTGTTGTTGTTACACGAGAGGTAGCCAAAAGACAAATGCATAGAAACCATTCCCACCTTTTCCATCCCCTACATACTCCATTCCCCGCTACCCTCTCTCTTATCTTGGCACCTCCTGGATGACGGGTCATCCGTGCATCTTGTCCACTGCCCAGAAGGGTCACAAGCAGTGCCACAAGATGAATAAAAAGAAATGATCCCGACATAAGCTCATCTACATTACTCCTCTATCTCTGAGTTTAAGTTTCTTTTGAACAATCCCTTGCATTACATTTTCATAAATCTATTCATTTATTTATCTTATTCTTTAATCGTTTATAATTTAATCACTTAAATATCTAATTATCTAATTATTTCATTATTCAAATATTTAATCACCTAATTACTTAATTGCTTAATTATCTTATCTTTGAATTATTAAATTATTTTGTCATTATCTAAATACCTATCTCGTTATCTCATCCTTTAATCATTTAAACATCTAATTATCTCATTATCTAGTAATCTGATGTGATCTCGCTTCCCCCGATGTTGATCCTATTCAGCGTTGTCTCCACAAGAGACAACCCTCGATGGAGGAGGAGACGAAGGGAACGCCACCAGAATTCAGGGCTGGAGGGGCAAGTGAATCGAACCTGTCGAGAGTTGTTTGGAGTGGGAGGGAAGGAAGGGTATCTGCTTGGGAGATCGCCCCTCGGAGAGAGACCCTGGGGATTAGCACCGGCGTGAAACAGGTGAAGCAACGCGCTCCCTGGTGTGTCCCCCCCCCCAATCAATGATGATGATGATGATGACTTCTGTCGGAGTCTGTCGGAACCTCTGATGGAGTCCATTTAAATCTGTTATGCCTAGGCCGATTCTTTCAGAGATTTCGACCATTTTCTATCCAAGGATATTTTCTCCAGACTCATGGGGAGTCTGAACTATGGATGGAGGACTAAGTTTTTATTTTGTTTATCTATTCATTCCTATTTATCTATTTATTTATTTATTCATTCATTTATTTTGTCACATACTACCTTGATCAGGAACACGAGGCTGGTGCCGCACGAAAGAACTTTGGTTTTGGCGGTTGGGTGGAGGTCTTTTCGAAACTCTAGGCCGTGACCGAGATTCTAACCCGTGCATTTGACCTCCCTCAGATGTTACCAGATGCGCACGCTACCACTCAGCCATGACGACGGGCTCCTGGGCCTAAAATTTCCGAAATGTGAAACAAAGGATTACAAAGGCAGACCATGCCGACAGAAGACCTTTTGGTCCATATGTAGGTCGGATGCGAAAAAAAAATCATAATGATAATAAATCAATAAATAAATACTATAATAAAGTAAATAACAAATAAAATACATAAATAAATGCATAGTTGTTTCGGAAGAAAGTCAAGCATAAGTACACATGGGAGAGGGTGGTGGAGGGAAGGGTGGTAGATAGAGCGCTAATGGGTTATGTAGTGGTAAATAGGATTATGATAGGAAGAGTTACGGATGTACATGTGCTAAGGGGAGAAGGTGGGGGAATATCAGATCATTTTTTGGTGGTAGGTAAGTTGAGAGTAGAGGATAGATGGAGAAATAGGAAAGGGACAAAAGGTAGGGAGGTTCTCAGAGTGAACTCCTTGAATGAAAAGGAAAAGGAGGAGTACGGAAAGAAGCTGAAGGAGGAGTGGGAGGGAGTAAAGGATAGAGTAGAGCTGGGTGTGGAGGAGGAATGGGGATGGTTCAAGGAGGGAGTCATAAAGTGTGCAAGGATGGTGTGTGGAACAAAAAGGACAGGGGGAAATAGAAGAAAGGGTAGTGAATGGTGGGATGAGGAAACAAAGAAGGTTGTAGAAGAGAAGAAGCGAGCTTTCACAGATTGGTTACAAAATAGGACGAGGGAGTCATATGAGAAGTACAAAGAAAAGAAAAGAGAAGTAAAGCAAAAGGTAAAGGATGCAAAGAGGAGAGCAGATGTGAAATGGGGTAAGAGTATGACAGAAATTTTTGAAAGTAATAAAAAGATGTTTTGGAAAGAAATTAAGAGAGGAAGAGGAGGCGAATCAAGTAGAGAAGAAAAGGTAAAATGTGCAGAAGGAGAGATGATAATAGAAGAGAAGGCAGTAAGGGGAAGATGGGCACAATATTTTAAGGAGTTGCTAAATGTGAAGGAGGATAGGGAGAGAAAGAGAGCTGCAGTGGGAAATGCGAAGAAAATGAGAGTGATGAGTAGGAGAATGGAGGAGAAATAAGGAAGGATGAAGTGAAGGCAGTTGTTAAGATGATGAAAGCAGGTAAGGCACCTGGTCTGGATGGATGCCATGCAGAATGTCTGAAAAAGGGAGGTACAGTGATGGTGGACTGGTTGGTGAGGTTATTTAATGTTTGCTGGAGAGAGGGTAGAGTGCCGGAGGACTGGAAGAGTGCCTGTATAGTTCCCCTTTACAAGGGAAAAGGGGACAAGTGTGAATGTAGTAGTTTCAGAGGGATTAGCTTGTTAAGTGTAGTTGGGAAGGTTTATGGAAGGATCTTGATTAAGGGGATTAGGAGAGGAACAGAAGGAGTAATTGGTGAGGAACAGTGTGGATTTAGGACAGGTAGAGGTTGTGTAGATCAGATCTTTGTGGTAAGACAGATATGTGAGAAAGCTATAGGAAAGGGGAAGGATGTTTTTTGGGCTTTTATGGATCTGGAAAAGGCTTATCATAGGGTAGAGAGAAAGGCAGTGTGGGAGGTTATGCAGATATATGGGATAGGAGGAAAGCTTCTGAGAGCTGTCAAGAGTTTTTATGATAGTAGAGCTTGTGTCAGGATTAGAAATGGAGAGAGTGAGTGGTTCGAGGTAAAGGTGGGACTTCGTCAAGGATGCGTTATGTCGCCCTGGCTGTTCAACTTATACATGGATGGGGTGGTGCGAGAAGTAAATGCAAGGGTAGTGGGTCAGGGATTGGAGATGGTTAAAGAAAATGGAGAAAAGTGGGAGGTGAGCCAGCTGTTGTTTGTGGACGACACTGCGCTTGTGGCAGGATCGGAGGAGGGATTGAGGAAGTTGGTGGCAGAGTTTGGGAGAGTATGTGATAGAAGAAAGCTAAAGATAAATGTGGGGAAAAGTAAGGTGATGAGATGTACAAGGGGTGAAAGTGGCAGTAGACTGGAAGTGAGCATTAAGGGAGAGCGACGGGAGGAAGTGGATAGTTTTAGATACTTGGGTGCAAATGTGGCAGGAAAAGGTGGAGGTAGAATGTAGATTGAGAGAAGCGAGTAAATGCCTTGGTAGATTAAAGAGTGTAATGAGGAATAGACATTTGGGAATGGATACTAAGTGGAGACTGTATGAAGGAGTGATTGTGCCAACAGCACTGTATGGGGCAGAAACATGGAACATAAAGAGAAAAAGAGAGAAGGAGTTTGAATGTGTTTGAGATGAGGTGTCTGAGAAGTATGATGGGGGTCACTAGGCTAGATAGAGTGAGAAATAAGAAGGTGAGGAGGAGAACAGGGGTGGAAAAGGAGTTGGGAGATAGGGTTGATGAAAGAATATTAGGATGGTTTGGACACATGGAAAGAATGAGTGAAGAAAGACTAGTAAAAGAGGTATGGAAGGCAGAAGTGGAGGGAGTGAACATGATGGGACGTCCTAGGATGAGGTGGATGGATGGGGTGAAGGGGGCTTTGGGGAAGAAGGGAATGTCTGTTGAGGAAGGACGGAGAGGACAGAAGACAGGGGTGAAAGGAGAATGGTTGTATATGGATGTTGTTCTGATTGCATGAGGTGGAATGGGTGTGGGGATGAGGGGTGAGGTAGTATGCGTGAGCAAAATTTGACGCAGCCCGAAGGGATTTCTCCCCGTTTGCTCCTTTCATGCAATGGGGGGACGGAGAGGGGGGGTCGCCGATTTAATGAAGCGGCCTTGCTGTGGATGTGCTGTGTCTTGCGACACTGCTTCTGACCCAGGGCAGTGGACAAGGTGCAGGGATGACCCGTCATCCAGGAAGTGCTCAGATAAGAGGGAGCGTGGGGAGGTGTGGAGTGTATTCACGGATGGAATGGGTGGAAATGATTTTATGCCTTTCCCTTTTTGGCTACTTCCCTTGTAAGGGAGAAAAAGCCTTGGTATATGTATGTATGTATATGTATAGTTAAATAATAAACAAACATGTAAATAGTAGATAATAATAAATTGACATATAACTAATAATAAAAATCAAACAGACAAATGATAAAAACATATATACATATATATATATATATACACACATAAAATAAATCATAATCATTACAGCATCTTGCTTAGGTGTTTATCTAAATGATTCTTAAAGCTTCGAACTGAACTACATTGCACTACCTGTGCAGGAAGTTTATTCCATTCATTTACTACACGTTTGGCAAAGTTGTTTCTACCTACTTCCAAATTAAATCTATCTCCGGACAGTTTGAGACCATTGTTTCTTGTCTGATTCTCATTCAATGTGAAAATTTTGTCACTTTTGATGTGGTAAATTCCCTTTAGAATTTTAAAGACCTGTATCAAGTCACTTCTGAGTCTACGCTTCTTAGGGAAAACAGATTCATACGTTTTAGTCGATTTTCGTACGATTTATTTTTGATACTTGGAATCAGTTTTGTGGCTCGCCCTTGTACTTTTTCCAGTCTGTCAATGTCTTTAATGAGATTCGGTGACCATACGGAAACAGCATATTCCAAATGTGGACGAACTAACGATTTATATAGCTTGTTAATGAGTGATGGACTTTTGAAATCAAAAGATCGCGCAGTCAGTCCTAGAATCTTATTTGCTTTCTCAGAGGCTGAAATACACTGCTCGGATGATTTGAGATCGTTACTGATAATTACGCAAAGATCTTTTTCACTATCCACTTTTGTTAACGAATTTCCAAATAACTTGTAATCGTACTTACTGTTATTTTTACCTATGTGCATTACCTTGCATTTACTTGTGTTAAATTTCATTAGCCACTTTTCAGACCATTGCTGTAATTTATCTAAATCTTCTTGAATATTTAATTGGTTTAAGTGATCATTTGCCATTCCACACAGTTTTGTATCATCAGCAAATTTGGAGACAGTAGATTTTAGTCCATGGTCTATATCATTTATATATACTATGAATAGAAGTGGTCCAACAACGGAACCCTGAGGAAATCCACTTGCAACATTTTTCCATCTAGAAGTTTTTTTCCATTTAAAACAACTCTCTGTTTTCGATCATTCAACCAATTACTAGTCCAATTTAATAGGCTACCACTTATTCCGTGCGAAGCTAATTTAGTAAGTAGTCTTTCGTGTGGGACGGTATCAAAAGCTTTTGCAAAGTCTAGATATATCAAATCTATATTGTTTATTTTGTTATAATTTGAGATAACTGTGTTGTAGAATTCGAATAAGTTAGTCACGCAAGAACGTTTCCGTCTGAAACCATGCTGGCTATCATTTACCAAACGGTTACTTTCTAAATGGTGTTCGATAGCATCTCTGATGATAGTTTCCATTATTTTTTTCTACGATTGAAGTCAAACTTATAGGCCTATAGTTATTTGGCTTCTTTTTGTCACCTTTTTTGAATATGGGAGTAACGTTACCTAGCTTCCATTCTCTTGGGACATGATGGATATGATATGATGGATTTCTTGAAAATAATTTCTAATGGAACAACAATCTCATTTTTCATTTCCTTTAAGATTCTTGGATGCCAACCGTCAGGCCCGGTGTTTTATTAACTTTGAGTTTATCTATACACGCCATTTTATGAAAATATGTGAACTTTTATCCTTTCCTTTACCTTTCATATTTCCGTTTCATCACAATTTTCCTTCTCGAGTCAGGGTCGCTGCAGGCCGCCGATGTCATCATCTTCCCCCGAGGCTCACATGCTGCACCCCTCCCCTCCCCCTTTCCCCCGGCACCTCCTCCCGACCACTCACTTGGCGAAACCCCCATCTCTCCACACACACATACTAGACTATGTATGTATGTATGTGTGTGTGTGTACGTATGTTTATGTTTACATTTCTATGTATGAATGTAGAGAGATGAGATTTCATTAAAATGGAACGATTACATAAATCTACATCTTTACGTCTTTTCTGCTCTTTTACTTTTACCCATGATTTACCCATTTGACAACCATGAATATTCGTTCGCCAACATCACAACTACACAGACACTCCGTGGAGTTTTAGCTTTCTGGACAGAGCGACTGTTTTTGTGTGTGCATATATATAAATTATACATATGACCATATAAGTATATATACAATTATATATGTATGCATGTAAGTATGATGACTTTGTAAACGCGCGCCCCCACCCCCCGATGTTCATCGTCACCGATGTTGGGGGGGGGTGGAATACCTCAGTCCAGTAACGCGTTTCGCGGTAATGTCGTTACAGTAAAGTACTTTTCTGTTTCACTGATTCTGTCTTGGTTTTTCTTTGTAATTCTTTGTCAATTTTCATACCTATTACCGCTGTTTTTACCTACTATTTTACATTATTTTGAGCTGCTTTAATTTTCAACATTCGCGATTTCCTATCCATTTTATATATCAATTTTTCACATTGTATCTTTATATTATATTCTTGTCTTTATTCCCCCTTTTTATATGCCTTATCAAATTCTGCATTTCCCTTTCTTCTTCTCTTTATTATTGTTTCACTTTTTATTTTTGTCTATTTTTTCTGCTCAAGATTGCCCATATATATCATCTGAAATAATTTTTCTTACCTTTAAATTCATTCTTGTGTTGAAATGTCATACTTATCAATAACACAAAATTACTTCAAAGGTTCAATGTTGCTATATGTGGCTCATATCCTGTGTGCAATGTATGCACAGTTGAATCCCTTGCAACTTGCGTATTGAATGCTACAAATAAAGTATTGCAAGTTCCATATACCCTAATGCATGTTATGTTTTGATTTGTTTACGATTTGCGTTTGCATTCTGCATGCTATGTATTACTTATTATATATTGCTTTTTATGTTAAGTGTTGCGATTTGTGTGTTTTCTGTTGCATGTTGTGTGTTAAGTCTCGAATGTTACATAATGCGTGTAATATGTTGCGTGTTGTATGTTGCACGATTCATACTTTATTGAATGTTACGAGTATTGAATGTTACGAGTACATGCACGTGTTTCATTCTTATGTTGCATGCTGTGTGTTCATGTTGCATGTTGCACATTGCGTGTTACATGTAATATGTTTCATGCTGCGTGCTGTATCTTCACTGTCGTATGTTGTGTGCTGTATTGAGTGGTGCGCATTACATATTACATTTTAATGGTATGAATACGCTTCGGAGCCCATTCTTGCCTATTGTAGTGCATCAGAGGTTGTCCTCTTCTCTCTAGGATTGGCATTCCCTATTGTAGTGTTATGGACTCTCAACTAGAAATGGTAATGTTCTTATTGGCTTACTTGGCTGGCGGCCATCTCTCCAGGAGCAATGAGGGAATATTACATTATTATACTAAAGGCTTTTTCCCCCTTACACGAGAGATAGCCAAAAGACAAGGGGATGGAAACCACTCCCACCCATTCCATCCCCTACATACTCCACTCCCCTCTACCCTCTCCCCTCCCTCTTATCTTGGCACATCCTGGATGACGGGTCAACCCGGGAATAAAGGATCACAAAGGCAGAGCATGCCGACAGGAGACCTTTTGGTCCATATCTAGGTCGGATGCGGAAAATAATAATAATAATAAAATAATAAATAAAAACTATAATAATGTAGATAACAAATAAAACACATAAATAAATGCATAGGTATAGTTAAATAATAAACAAACAGGTAAAAAGTAAATAATAATAAATTGACATATAACTAATAATAAATGAAAATCAGACAGACTAATGATAACAAAACAAACACAAATGATATAAAATAAATTACAATCATTATTACCCGTCAATAATATTTCCATTATCAAGCGCAGACGGGACTTGTTCGGTACAAGACGTATCTAGGTTTTCTCGGGACATTCTCCAAAGTGAGTCGCCAGTGCCAAAATAATCATATCATTTTGTGGAAATGCGAGCAAACCGATTCTCCAGCTACTTCTGCGGTGACCTCGAGGACGACGACGAGGTGGAACCTCAAAGAAACAGAGGCGCTTCAAGGGACTTGGACAAGGACTTCGACCACCGAGTACGAGCTTTCGCAAGTGTCTGCACAGTCATGGAGCTTCTGGTCCTCCTTGGATTTTTCAACAACAAGGTTGGACAGCTCCTTAACGAGAATGACATGAAAGACACTGAACAAACAAACAAAAGCATCCTACGGAGCCTTATCATCATTCGAATCGTTCTCGATCAAATTCAAAGGTCCGTACGGATGCATTCCAAAAAACGCAAGTTTTCCGAAATAAGAAACGAGACTTTTCACACAACCAAAAAACTCAAGTCTTCTGTTGATTTTGCACAAGGAATGCGTTGGAAGGAAGTACGTTTCCTCGGCAAAGGCAGCTTTGCCTCAGTTTCACTTGTAAAGAACGTTACTTCCGGCTTCCTTTGTGCAAGGAAAACTATCAAAATATATCGACTTCAACGACAAATTGAAGAAATTAATATTCATAAAAGACTAAGACACAACAATGTCGTAGCCTTCCTGGGCGAGAACAGGGACACGGAAAACTTGTATGTTTTCCTAGAATATGTAAATGGAGGCACTCTTCAGGACAAAATCGATACTACAGGTATGTCCGAAAGAAGAGCAAGGTTCTTCTTCTGCCAACTGATTGAAGGAGTCAAGTACTTACACTCCAGGAACATTATACATCGAGATCTTAAGCCTGAGAACCTTTTCTTAAGCAAAGGCGACGATCTCAAGATTGGAGACTTCGGGTTTGCTGGCGAGATCGTAAAAGGCCAGTACCAGACAAAGATCTGCGGCACCTCAGCCTACATGGCACCCGAAGTCTTCACAGCAAGGTACTTGGGAGAGCCCATCGACGTCTGGGCCTGCGGAATTATACTCTTCAGACTCGTGTCTGGTCACAATCCTTGGAAAGTCCCGCTAACAAACAAAGACATCAATTTTGCAGTCTGGTCTTATTCGACCTACGAAATGAGATTGAAAAACCCATGGAAAGCATTTTCCAGAAGAATTTTCCGTCTAATTAAAAACATTCTGGTTCCAAATCCTGAACAAAGAGCAACGCTCACTGATATTGAACAAGACGCATGGTTTCTTGGTTGATGTGTAAAGAACAAAAACTCGCTACAATAAATTGCAAACAAAAATTGAAATTGATCAAATCATTGCCTAATATACTAGATACGGCTTTATTTATAGCCTTTAAATAACGGGGGTTCCCCTCAGCTGAATAAAATTCTCCGGCCTCAGCTTGGAAAAAAATATATACATACATACATACATATACCAAAGGCTTTTTTCCTTACATGAGAGGTAGCCAAAAGACAAAGGCATAGAAACCAGTCCCACCTTTTCCATCCCCTACATACTCTATTCCCCTCTACCCTCTCTCTTATCTTGGCACCTCCTGGATGACGGGTCATCCCTGCATCTTGTCCACTGCCCAGAAGGGTCACAAGCAGTGCCGCAAGATGAATAAAAAGAAATAATCCCGACACTAAGCTCATCTAGATTACTCCTCTATATCTGAGTTTAAGTTTCTTTTGAACAATCCCTTGCTTTACATTTTCATTTATCTATTCATGTATTCATTTATTTGGTTATCTTATTATTTAATCGTTTATTATTTAATCACTTAAATATCTAATTATCTAATTATTCAAATATTTTATTACCTAATTACTTAATTGCTTAATTATCTAATCATTAAATTGTTAGAATATTTAGTCATTATCTAAACACCTATCTCGTTATCTCATCCTTTAATCATTTAAACATCTAATTATCTTATTATCTAGTAACCTGATGTATTCTCGTTTCCCCGATGTTGATCCTATTCAGCGTTGTCTCATCAAGAGATAACCCTCGATGGAGGAGGAGACGAAGGGAACGCCACCAGAATTCAGGGCTGGAGGGGCAAGTGGATCAAAACTGTCGAGAGTAGTTTGGAGAGGGATGGAAGGGTGTCTGCTTGGGAGCTTGCTCGGAGAGAGACCCTGGGGATTAGCACCGGCGTGAAACAGGTGAAGCAACGCGCTCCCTGGTGTATGTAACCCCCAATAAATGATGATGATGATGATGACTTCTGTCGGAGTCTGTCGGAACCTCTGATGGAGTCCATTTAAATCTGTTATGCCTGGGCCGATTCTTTCAGAGATTTCGACCATTTTCTTTCCAAGGATATTTTCTCCACACTGATGGGGAGTCTAAACCATGGCTGGAGGACTTGAGTTTTTATTTTGTTTATTTATCTATTTATTTTTATTCATTTCTCTATTTATTTATTTTGTCACATACTCCCTTGATCAGGACCACGAGGGCGGTGCCGTACGAAAGAACTTTGGTTTTGGCGGTTGGGTGGAGGTCTTTTCGAAACTCTAGGCCGTGACCGAGATTCGAACCCGTGTATTTGACCTCCCTCAGATGTTACCAGATGCTCACGCTACCACTCAGCCATGATGACGGGCTCTTGGGCCTAAAATTTCCGAAATGTGAAACTTCCACGAGTCACGCCATTTTATGAAAATATGTGATCTTTTATCCTTTTCTTTACCTTTCATATTTCCGTTTCATCACAATTTTCCTTGCGTCTCATAGATATTTTTTCATTTATCTATTTATTTGTTTATCTATTAATTTATTCTAATGATTTTTTTTCTCGAATGGTCCCGCATGAGCTTCAATGTCCAAATGATCCTTTGGACTCAGAAGCTCTGGTCCTCAGAGTCTTCTGACTAGTGACGTCATAGGTCACGAAGTCACACGCAGCAGTTAGAGCGAGACCCCTCGTGTCAGGTTCATTCTCAGAGGTTCTTTTAGGCCAAGAGCTTCGCATGTGGTTGGATTTTTTTTTCTTTTTTTTTAGCGTATAATTATTTGTTTTCCCTCTTCCCTGTTCTCCCCCTCTCGGGGAATGGTGAGTCGCCCTAAGGTCGAAATTTCTTTTGACACCGTGCTTAAAGGAGAGAGACGGAGATAAAGAGATAGAGAGGGAGAGAGAGAGAAAGGGAGAGGAAGGGAGAGAGGGAGGGAGAGAAAGCGGGGAGAGGGAAAGAGAGGGGAGAGAGAGAAAGGGAGGGAGAGGGGGGAGAGGGAGAGAGAGGGGAGAGAGAGCGGAAAAAGTAAGAAAGGAGAGATAGGGGAGAGATAGGGGAGAGAGAGGGGGGAGAGAGAGGAGAGAGAGAGAGGGGGGGGAGACAAGGTCAGTGTGTCACTTTTCCCAGCAAGGGCCTTTCCACTTCGGTTCTTTGGACCAAGAGCCCCCACCCCCACCCCCGGGCTTCTCCGAGGTTGCAGGTTTAAATTGTTGGCATCCACGTGTACCGACCTCGAAGACCACAGGCAACTCATCACTACAGATGCAGCTCAAAAAAAAAAAAAAAATAAAAAAAAAAAACGTGCTGTTAAAAAAAAAAACTTGATAAAAAAACATGGATATTTTCATTTTTTCATATATTTTGTTTTAAAATAACTCAGCAAGGAAAATAACCATATTACAATATTTTTTCTATGTTAGAATATCAAATAAATCAGTACACCACTCACTTAAGGTTTTCTATGGTGTTAGGGGACTTCCATTTTTGGTGGTTTCATGTTCTGATGTGTTTTATTTATTTTACAATGTACAGTTGCCCCACTTAGTTTTGGCACAGTTTTAAAAATGTTTTGGACAAAAATAGCAACTCGCCCAGTATTCTTTTCTATTACATTTTCGTGTCTGTTCATTTACATATTTTTTTCTAAAGAGTAAATAGATCACTACCTTAAAAAATGTGACAAACAGCGAAATACTCAAAATGGTGTAGCAGAAGACATATTTTTCTTGACTTACTAATGACATCTATCACTCTTATTTGACAAGTAATACGATTAATATACGTTGCAGAGAAGAGAGAGAGAACGCAGGAATCCGTTCACGTAGTGGTCGAATGTAGACTAACAACCAGCTTCAAGCTGTGAGTGGTGTTGAGTGTAGTGACAAACTAACCAAAACTAACTCGTATACTTATAAGTTATGTTATAACCCTATTATTAAATCAATTATTTTCATTTATTTATTCAGCTGAAGGCTTGTGATCCAATTATGTTACTTTAATTGTCATGCCAAAAAAAAAAAAAATTAATCGCGTTTTTTTTTATAAAAAAAAATTATGATTCTTTTTTAATCTCGTCCAAATTTGTTCAGATATTAAATATTTAGTATATAAAAACAGGTGCAAGTATGTTATTCATCCCTCCACATATGTACATCTATCTTATTCAAAGAGGCATTAGAGTATAAAAATAAACAAGTAATTGACCATATAAAGTCACTGTCAGATGCTGCAAGCCTGCAACAAGTGTAGATACTGTATATGGGCCAGTATGGCTATTGGCTGGCTACCTTACAAAATTTACCTTTTATCTTAGCATACTCTTCAAAGATTAAACACTCCAATTTCCCATAGTGACCCTGGACGTTGCCTAAACACAGATCCGCCACTTGGACAGTGGAAAAGGGGTTAACATAGTAATGGGGGGAAACTGTTGTACTCCCCGCCACCCATCAAGGCTCAGAGCTTACTTTCTACCTGACTTTTTGCTCGCTATCCCTTAACTTTAACCTACAATCATACATAACATAATTGGATCACAAGCCCTCTGCTGAATAAATAAATGAAAATAATTTATTTAATAGTAGGGTTATAACATAACTTATAAGTATACGAGTTACTTTTGGTTAGTTTGTCACTGCACTCAACACCATTCACAGCTTGAAGCTGGTTGTTAGTCTACCACTTACCACTACGTGAACGGATTTCTGCGTTCTCTATCTCTCTCTCCTCTGCAACGTATATTAATCGTATTACTCGTCAAATAAGAGTGATAGATGTCATTAGTAAGTCAAGAAAGATGTGTCGTCTGCTGCACCATTTTGAGTATTTTGCTGTTTGTCACATTTTTTTAAGGTAGATACTATTTAGCAAAAAAAAGAAAAAAATGTAAATGAACAGACACAAAAGTTTAATAAAAAAGAATACTGGGCGAGTTGCTATTCTCGTCCAAAACATTTTTAAAACTGTGTCAAAACTGAGTGGGGCAACTGTACATTGTAAAATAAATAGAACACATGAAAACATGAAACCACAGAAAACGGAAGTGCCCTAACACCATAGAAAACCTTAAGTGAGGGGTATACTGATTTTTTGATATTCTAACATAGAAAAATTATTGTAATATGGTTCTTTTCCTTGCTGAGTTATTTTAAAACAAAATATATAAAAAAACGAAAATATCCATGCTTTTTTTGGTCAAGGTTTTTTTTTTTTTTTTTTTTTTTTTTTTTTTTTTTTTTTTTTTTTTTTTTTTTTTTTTTTTAACAGCACGGTTTTTTCTGAGTTGCATCTCAAGGACTTATGTATGATTGTAGGTTAAAGTTAAGGGATAGCGAGCAAAAAGTCAGGTAGAAAGTAAGCTCTGAGCCTTGATGGGTGGCGGGGAGTACAACAGTTTCCCCCCATTACTATGTTAACCTCTTTTCCACTGTCCAAGTGACGGATCTGTGTTTAGGCAACGCACCAGGGTCATTATGGGAAATTGTAGTGTTTAATCTTTGAAGAGTATGCTAAGATAAAAGGTAAATTTTGTAAGGTAGCCAGCCAATAGCCATACTGGCCCATGCACTTGTTGCAGGCTTGCAGCATCTGACAGTGACTTTATATGGTCAATTGCTTGTTTATTTTTATACTCTGTTTAATGCCTCTTTGGATAACATAGATGCACATATGTGGAGGGATGAATAACATATTTGCACCTGTTTTTATAAACGAAATATTTAATATCTGAACAAATTTGGACGAGATTAGAAAAAAAAAAATTAAATAAATAAAATGCGATTAAAATAATTTTTTTTTTTTTTTTTTTTTGCATCTATACTCATCACCTGATGGTTCTTCTCTGCCATGCACTTTTTTGTATGACACACTGATTATTTTCTTTTGTTTCATTTTTATTTTTTTTCTATTTTCTTTGCGGTCATGCACTTGGCATGATGACACTGATATCAGTTTCTTTCTGTTGAGGTTCTTCTCGGTCGAAAGCCTTTTTTTTTTTATTAATTTGTGCACTTCGTATAACATTGATACTTCTTGTTTAGGTTATTGACAGTCCATTTTGAACCGCGCTTGCATTTTTTTTCTTTCTTTTTTTAATTTACTTTTTTTTTTTTCATGGAGGATATTTTTCTTTTCCCCGTTTCCAATATTTTTTGGCGGCGGGAAGCAAGACACATTTGTGCCCAAGTTATCATTTTCAACTTTAGGGATGGGGATGACAGGTGGTGGTGGATACAGAGCTGCCTAGTGTAGGCCTTATGGTCTTTTGCATACAGACTATGTATGTATGCATGTGTGTATGTATGTATGTGTGTGTGTACGTATGTTTATGTATACATTTGTATGTATGTAGACAGATGAGATTTCGTTAAAATGGAACGATTACATACATTTATATCTTTACGTCCTTTCTACTCATTTACTTTCACACACACACACACACACACACACACACACACACACACACACACACACAAACACACACACACACACACACACATACACACACACAATCACAAAGCACACACAGAGGAAAAGAAGAGGTTCTGGAAGGTATTCTTAAGTATATAGTATTTTTACAATATTCATTTGTAGCTTTGTATACAAATAAAAAATCCCACACGAGGCCCATAATGGACATTATTATGTATTGACATCTTTCATTACTTCCGTTCTTGCCTGGTTAACGTAGGTGGAGTATATCCAATTACCTCGTAATGTTTGCTCTTAGTTAATACTTTGCGTGTTGTATGTTGCACGATGCATACTTTGCGTTAAGTATTGAATGTCACATGCACGTGTTTCATATGTTGCATGCTTTGTGTTAATGTTGCATGTTGCACGTTGCGTGTTAAATGTAATATGTTTCATGCTGCGTGCTGTATCTTCACTTTCTAATGCTGTGTGCTGTATTCAGTGGGTGCGCATTACATATTACATTTTAATGACAGGAATACGCTTCGGAGCCCAGTCTTTGCCTATTGTAGTGCATCAGGGGTTGTCCTCTTCTGTCTAGGATTGGCATTCCCCATGGTCTTATGGACTCTCTCGACCAGAGTATTAAATGACGTTGTCCTTATTTAAGCAGGAAGACTTAAAATTCGAGTCTCCATGTCACTTGCGATCCCTCTTCTGCTGTACGGGTGTGAGACATGGACATCGATGCGAACTGGAAGAGGCCTCTCGATGTCTTTGGTACAAAGTGCCTCCGGAGGGTCATGGGGTATCCCTGGAATGACTTTGTCTCAAACCACAGACTCTACTGCGAGACTCAGTCTGGGCCAGTTACCTTCAGCATAATTCGTGAACGTCAGCTCGGGCTATATGGGCAGCATATGGGGCGTTTCAAAGGAAAAGCATGCCGACAGGAGACCTTTAGGTCTATAACTAGGTCGAATGCGAAAAAAATATAATAATGATAATATTCTTCACTCAGTAGAATAATGATCACTGTTTCTCTTACTCCGAATTTTTACTATCATCCTTCAATCTCGTTCATCATGTCTATGACTCCTCTTTGATGCGATATTGTCTCCAGCGATGAAAATGAAGATTATCATGATTAAATACTTTGATACTGTTTACAGAAATGGTAATGTTCTTATTGGCTTACTTGGCTGGCGGCCATCTCTCCAGGAGCAATGAGGGAATATTACATACATAGACTAAAGGCTTTTTCCCCCTTACACGAGAGATAGCCAAAAGACAAGGGGATGGAAACCACTCCCACCCATTCCATCCCCTACATACTCCACTCCCCTCTACCCTCTTCCCTCCCTCTTATCTTGGCACATCCTGGATGACGGGTCACCCTAGGAATAAAGGATTACAAAGGCAGAGCATGCCGACAGGAAACCTTTTGGTCCATATCTAGGTCGGATGCGAAAAATAATAATAATAATTATAAAATAATAAATAAAAACTATAATAATGTAGATAACAAATAGAATACATAAATAAATGCATAGGTATAGTTAAATAATAAACAAACAGGTAAAAAGTAAATAATAATAAATTGACATAACTAATAACAAATGAAAATCAGACAGACAAATGATAACAAAACAAACACAAATAATATAAAATAAATTATAATCATTATTACCCGTCAATAATATTTCCATTATCAAGGGCAGACGGGACTTGTTCGGTACAAGACGTATCTAGGTTTTCTCGGGACATTCTCCAAAGTGATTCGCCTGTGCCAAAATAATCATATCATTTTGTGGAAATGCGAGCAAACAGATTCTCCAGCTACTTCTGCGGTGACCTCGAGGACGAGGACGAGGTGAAACCTCAAGGAAACAGAGGCGCTTCAAGGGACTTAGACAAGGACTTCGACCAGCGAGTACGAGCTTTCGTAAGTGTCTGCACAGTCATGGAGCTTATGGTCCTCCTTAGATTTTTCAACGACAAGGTTGGACAGCTCCTTCATGAAAAAACCAAGAAAGACACTGAACAAACAAATAAAAGCATCCTACGGAGCCTAATCATCATTCGAATCGTTCTCGATGAAATTCAAAGGTCCGTACGGATGCATTCCAAAAAACGTAAGTTTTCTGAACTGAGCAACGAGACTTTTCACACAACCAAAAAACTCAGGTCTTCTATTGATTTTGCACAAGGAATGCAGTGGAAGGAAGTACGTTTCCTCGGCAAAGGCAGCTTTGCCTCCGTTTCACTCGTAGAGAACGTTACTTCTGGCTTCCTTTGTGCAAGGAAAACTATCAAAATATATCGACTTCAACGACAAATTGAAGAAATTAATATTCACAAACAACTAAAACACAAAAATATCGTAGCCTTCCTGGGCGAGAACAGGGACACGGAAAACTTGTATGTTTTCCTAGAATATGTAAATGGAGGCACTCTTCAGGACAAAATCGATACTACAGGAATGTCCGAAAGAAGAGCAAGATTCTTCTTCTGCCAACTGATTGAAGGAGTCAAGTACTTACACTCCAGGAACATTATACATCGAGATCTTAAGCCAGAGAACCTTTTCTTAAGCAAAGGCGACGATCTCAAGATTGGAGACTTCGGGTTTGCTGGCGAGATCGTAAAAGGCCAGTACCAGACAAAGATCTGCGGCACTTCAGCCTACATGGCACCCGAAGTCTTCACAGCAAGGTACTTGGGAGAGCCCACCGACGTCTGGGCCTGCGGAATTATACTCTTCAGACTCGTGTCTGGTCACAATCCTTGGAAAATCCCTTTAACAGACAAAGACATCAATTTTGCAGTCTGGTCTTATTCGACCTACGAAATGAGATTGAAAAACCCATGGAAATCATTTTCCAGAAGAATTTTCCGTCTAATCAAAAACATTCTTGTTTCAAATCCTGAACAAAGAGCAACTCTCACTGATATTGAACAAGACGCATGGTTTCTTGGTTGATGTGTAAAGAACAAAAACTCGCTACATTAAATTGGAAACAAAAATTGACATTTATCAAATCATTGCCAAATATACTAGGTACGGCTTTATTTATAGCCCTTGAATAACGGGGGTTCCCCTCAGCTGAATAAAATTCTCCGGCCTCAGCTAAGAAAAGAATAAATACATACATACATACATATACCAAAGGTTTTTTTTTTTTCTTACACGAGAGGTAGCCAAAAGACAAAGGCATAGAAACCATTCCCACCTTTTCCATCCCCTACATACTCCATTCCCCTCTACCCTCTCTCTTATCTTGGCACCTCCTGGATGACGGGTCATCCGTGCATCTTGTCCACTGCCCAGAAGGGTCAGAAGCAGTGCCGCAAAATGAATAAAAATGAGATAATCCCGACATAAGCTCATCTACATTACTCCTCTATCTCTGAGTTTAAGTTTCTTTTGAACAATCCCTTGCTTTACATTTTCATTTATCTATTCATGTATTCATTTATTTGGTTATCTTATTCTTTAATCGTTTATAATTTAATCACTTAAATATCTAATTATCTAATTATTTCTTTATTCAAATATTCAATTACCTAATTACTTAATTGCTTAATTATCTAATCATTAAATTATTAGAATATTTAGTCATTATCTAAATACCTATCTCGTTATCTCATCCTTTAATCATTTAAACATCTAATTATCTTATTATCTAGTAATCTGATGTGATCTCGCTTCCCCCGATGTTGATCCTATTCAGCGTTGTCTCCACAAGAGATAACCCTCGATGGAGGAGGAGACGAAGGGAACGCCCCCCAGAATTCAGGGCTGGAGGGGCAAGTGGATCGAACCTGTCGAGAGTTGTTTGGAGTGGGATGGAAGGGTGGCTGCATGGGAGCTCGCCCCTCGGAGAGAGACCCTGGGGATTAGCACCGGCGTGAAACAGGTGAAGCAACGCGCTCCCTGGTGTATGTCCCCCCCAATCAATGATGATGATCATGATGATGACTTCGTTCGGAGTCTGTCGGAACCTCTGATGGAGTCACTCCATTTAAATCTGTTATGCCTGGGCCGATTCTTTCAGAGATTTCGACCATTTTCTTTCTAAGGATATTTTCTCCAGACTGATGGGGAGTCTAAACCATGGCTGGAGAACTTGAGTTGAGGTCGCCGATTTAATGAAGCGGCCTTGCTGTGGATGTGCTGTGTCTTGCGACACTGCTTCTGAACCAGGGCAGTGGATAAGGTGCAGGGATGACCCGTCATCCAGGAAGTGCTCAGATAAGAGGGAGGGTGGAGGAGTGTGGAGTGTATTCAGGGATGGAATGGGTGGAAATGATTTTATGCTTTTCCCTTTTTGGCTACCTCCCTTGTAAGGGGGAAAAAGCCTTGGTATATGTATCATTTTTTTTTTAATATCACACACTCCCTTGATGAGGACCACGAGGGTGGTGCCATACGAAAGAACTTTGGTTTTGGCGGTTGGATGGACGTCTTTTCGAAACTCTAGGCCGTGACCGAGATTCGAACCCGTGCATTTGACCTCCCTCAGATGTTACCAGATGCGCACGCTACCACTCAGCCATGACGACGGGCTCCTGGGCCTAAAATTTGCGAAATGTGAAACAAAGGATTACAAAGGCGGAGCATGCCGACAAGAGACCTTTTGGTCCATATGTAGGTCGGATGCGAAAAAAATCATAATAATAAATCAATAAATAAAAACTATGATAATGTAAATAACCAATAAAATACATAAATAAATGTATAGGTATAGTTAATGATAAACAAACAGGTAAATAGTAAATAATAATAAATTGACATGACTAATAATAAATTAAAATCAAACAGACAAATGATAAAAATACATACACATATATACATACTAGTGTATCCAGGAAGAATATTTTCTTGTTGACAGACGAGATTAAATGATATTGCTGTTTCTGCATTATTTATCTTTTTGTTAAGAACTTCAATTTCTCTTGCTAATTTACGGTGTTGGACTGATAGTTTGCTGAGTAGCTGTCCGTATGAGGTTGCAACCTCATACGGACAGCTACTCAGCAAACTATCAGTCCAACACCGTAAATTAGCAAGAGAAATTGAAGTTCTTAACAAAAAGATAAATAATGCAGAAACAGCAATATCATTTAATCTCGTCTGTCAACAAGAAAATATATACATATATATAAATATATATATATATATATATATATATATATATATATAGATATATATACATAAAATAAATCATAATTATTACAGCATCTTGCTTAGGTGTTTATCTAAATGATTCTTAAAGCTTCGAACTGAACTACAGTGCACTACCTGTGCAGGAAGTTTATTCCATTCATTTACTACACGTTTGGCAAAGTTGTTTCTACCTACTTCCAAATTAAATCTATTTCCGGACAGTTTGAGACCATTGTTTCTTGTCTGATTCTCATTCAATGTGAAAATTTTGTCACTTTTGATGTTGCCAATTCCCTTTAGAATTTTAAAGACCAGTATCAAGTCATTTCTGAGTCTACGCTTTTTAGGGAAAACAGATTCATATGTTTTAGTCGATTTTCGTATGATTTATTTTTGATATTTGGAATCAGTTTTTTGGCTCGCCGTTGTACTTTTTCCAGTCTGTCAATGTCTTTAATGAGATTCGGTGACCATACAAAAACAGCATATTCCAAATGTGGACGAACTAACGATTTATATAGCTTGTTAATGAGTGATGGACTTTTGAAATCAAAAGATCGCGCAATCAGTCCTAGAATCTTATTTGCTTTCTCAAAGGCTGAAATACACTGCTTGGATGATTTAAGATCGTTACTGATAATTACGCAAAGATCTTTTTCACTATCCACTTTTGTGAACGAATTTCCAAAAAACTTGTAATCGTATTTACTGTTATTTTTACCTATGTGCATCACCTTGCATTTACTTGTGTTAAATTTCATTAGCCACTTTTCAGACCATTACTGTAATTTATCTAAATCTTCTAGGATATGTAATTGGTTTAAGTGATCATTTGCCATTCCGCACAGTTTTGTATCATCAGCAAATTTGGAAACAGTAGATTTTAGTCCATGGTCTATCATTTATATATACTATGAATAGAAGTGGCCCAAGAATGGAACCCTGAGGAAATCCACTTGCAACATTTTTCCATCTAGAAGTTTTTCCATTTAAAACAACTGTCTGTTTTCGATCATTTAACCAATTACTAGTCCAACTTAATAGGCTACCACTTATTCCGTGCGAAGCTAATTTAGTAAGTAGTCTTTCGTGTGGACGGTATCAAAAGCTTTTGCAAAGTCTAGATATATTAGATCCATATAGTTTCTTTTGTTATAATTCGAGATAACTGTGTTGTAGAATTCGAGTAAGTTAGTCACGCAAGAACGTTTCCGTCTGAAACCATGCTGGTTATCATTTATCAAACGGTTACTTTCTAAATGATGTTCGATAGCATCTCTGATGATAGTTTCCATTATTTTTCCTACTAGTTACTTGGTTTCTTTTCGTCACCTTTTTTGAATATGGGAGTAACGTTACCTCGCTTCCATTCTGTTGGGACATCTCCGGATATGATGGATTTCTTGAAAATAATTTCTAATGGAACAACAATCTCATTTTTCATTCCCTTTAAGATTCTTGGATGCTAACCGTCAGGCCCGGTGTTTTATTAACTTTGAGTTTATCCATACACATCATTTTATGAAAATATGTGAACTTTTATCCTTTCTTTACCTTTCATATTTCCGTTTCATCACAATTTTCCTTGCGTCTCACAGCTTTTTTCTTTCGTTTATTTATCTATTTATTTATCTATTTTAACGATGATTATTTTTTTCTCAAATGGTCCCGCGTGAACTTCAATGTCCAGATGATCCTTTGGACTCAGAAGCTCTGGTCCTCAGAGTCTTCTGACTAGTGACGTCATAGGTCACGCGAGGTCACACGCAGCAGTTCGAGCGAGAACCCTCGTGTCAGGTTCATTCTCAGGGGTCGGGCCTTTTAAGCCACGACCTTCGCATGTCGTTGGATTCCTTTTTTTTCTGGGCATATAATTCTTTGTTTTCTCTTCCCTTTTCTCACCCCCCCCCCTCCCCCGGCGGATGGTGAGTCGCCCTAGGGTCGAAATTTCTTTGGAGTCCGTGCTTAAAGGAGAGAGACAGAGAGATAGAGAGGGAAAGAAAGAGAAAGGAAGAGAGGGAGGGAGAGAAAGGGAGAGAGAGATAGCGGGGTGAGGGAAAGAGAGGAGAGGGAGAGAGAGAGAGAGGGAAGGAGAGGGGGAGAGGGAGAGAGAGGGGAGAGGGAGAGAGAAGGGAGAGGGAGAGAGAGGGGAGAGAGGGAGCGAGGAGAGAGAACGGAGAGAGAGAGAGACAGAGGGGAGAGAGTGTGTCACTTTTCCCAGCGAGGGCCTTTCATGACTTCGGTTCTTTGGACCAAGAGAACCCCCCCCCCCCCCGGCCTTCTCCGGGGTTGGAGGTTCAAATTGTTGGCCTCCCTCAAGTGTGCTGCCGATCTCGAAGAACTCAGGCAACTCTTCACCTGATGGTTCTTCTCTGCCATGCACTTTGCATGACACACTGATTATTCTATTTTGTTTCATTTTTATTTTTTTTCTATTTTCTTTGCGGTCATGCACTTGGCATGATGACACTGATATTCGATTCTTTCAGTTGAGGTTCTTCTCGGTCCAATGTCTTTTTCCATTACCTTGTGCACTTCATATGACATTGATACTCTTTTGCTTTCTTGTTTAGGTTCTCGACCTTCCATTTTGCACCGCGCTGGCATTTCTATTTTTTTTTTTTTTGTGGGGGGGGGTTAATATTTTTCTTTTCCTTCTCTTCAATATTTTTTTTGGCGGCGGAAAGCAAGACACCTTTGTGCCCAAGTTATTCTTTTCAACTTTATGGATGGGGATGACAGGTGGAGATGGATACGGAGCTGCCTAGTGTAGGCCTTATGGTCTCTTGCAGTCTCCTTCATTCTTATGTTCTTATGTGAACGGTCCAACCGTCCGACACCTCGACCTTCTCGAGTCAGGGTCGCTGCAGGCCGCCGACGTCATCTTTCCCCGAGGCTCACATGCTGCTCCGCTCCCCCCTTCCCCCGGCACCTCCTCCCGACCACTCACTTGGCGAAACCCCCATCTCTCCACACACACATACTAGACTATGTATGTATGTGTGTGTGTATGTGTGTGTGTATGTATGTTTATGTATACATTTGTATGTATGAATGTAGACAGATGAGATTTCATTAAAATGGAACGATTACATAAATCTATACCTCTACGTCTTTTCTGCTCTTTTACTTTTACACACACACACACACACACACACACACACACATACACGCACGCACACACACACACATACATGCACACACACATATACACGCACGCACACACACACACATACACACACACAATCACAAAGCACACACAGGAAAAGAAGAGGTTCTGGAAGGTATTCTTAAGTATATAATATTTTCACAATATTCATTTCTAGCTTTGTATACAAATCAAAAATCCCACACGAGGCCCATAATGGACATAATTATGTATTGACATCTTTCATTACTTCCGTTCTTGCCTGGTTAACGTAGGTGGAGTATATCCAATTACCTCGTAATGTTTGCTCTTAGTTAATACTTTGATGATGATTTACCCATTTGACAACCATGATTATTCGTTCGCCAACATCACAACTACACACACGCTCTGTGGAGAGAGTTTTAGCTTTCTGGACAGAGCGACTGTTTTTGTGTGTGCATATATATATATATATATATATATATATATATATATATATATATATATACATATACACATATGACCATATAAGTATATATACAATTATATATGTATGCATGTAAGTATGATGACTTTGTAAACGCGCCCCCCCACCCTCCGTTGTTCATCGTCACTGATGTTGGGAGAGGAGGGGGGGGGATACCTCAGTCCAGTAACGCGTTTCGCGGTAATGTCGTTACAATAAAGTACTTTTCTGTTTCACTGATTCTGTCTTGGTTTTTCTTTGTAATTCTTTGTCAATTTTCATACCTATTACCGCTGTTTTTACCTACTATTTTACATTATTTTGAGCTGCTTTAATTTTCAACATTCGCGATTTCCTATCCCTTTTCTATATTAATTTTTCACATTGTATCTTTATATTATTTTCTTGTCTTTATTCCCCCTTTTTATACACCTTATCAATTTCTGCATTTCCCTTTCTTCTTCTCTTTATCATTGTTTCACTTTTTATTTTTGTCTATTTTTTCTGCTTAAGATTGCCCATATATATCATCTGAAATAATTTTTCCTATCTTTAAATTCATTCCTGTGTTCAAATGTCATACTTATCAATAAGACAAAATTACTTCAAAGGTTGAATGTTGCTATATGTGGCTCGTATCCTGTGTGCAATGTATGCACAGTTGAATCCCTTGCAACTTGCGTATTGAATGCTTCAAATAAAGTATTGCAAGTTCCATATACCCTAATGCATGTTATGTTTTGATTTGTTGTTTGCAGTTTACGATTTGCGTGTTGCATTCTGCATGCTATGTATTGCTTATTATATATTGCATTTTATGTTAAGTGTTGCGATTTGTGTGTTTTCTGTTGTATGTTGCGTGTTAAGTCTCGAATGTTACATAATGCGTGTAGTATGTTGCGTGTTGTATGTTGCACGATGCATACTTTGCGTTAAGTATTGAATGTCACATGCACGTGTTTCATATGTTGCATGCTTTGTGTTAATGTTGCATGTTGCACATTGCGTGTTACATGTAATATGTTTCATGCTGCGTGCTGTATCTTCACTGTCGTATGTTGTGTGCTGTATTGAGTGGGTGCGCATTACATATTACATTTTAATGGCAGGAATACTTTCGGAGCCCATTCTTGCCTATTGTAGTGCATCAGGGGTTGTCCTCTTCTGTCTAGGATTGGCATTGCCTATTGTAGTGTTATGGACTCTCAACTAGAAATGGTAATGTTCTTATTGGCTTACTTGGCTGGCGGCCATCTCTCCAGGAGCAATGAGGGAACATTACATACACACACCAAAGGCTTTTTCCCCCTTACACGAGAGATAGCCAAAAGACAAGGGGATAGAAGCCACTCCCACCCATTCCATCCCCTGCATACTCCACTCCCCTCTACCCTCTTCCCTCCCTCTTATCTTGGCACATCCTGGATGACGGGTCAACCCGGGAATAAAGGATTACAAAGGCAGAGCATGCCGACAGGAGACCTTTTGGTCCATATCTAGGTCGGATGCGGAAAATAATAACAATAATAAAATAATAAATAAAAACTATAATAATGTAGATAACAAATAGAATACATACATAAATGCATAGGTATAGATAAATAATAAGCAAACAGGTTAAAAGTAAATGATAATAAATTGACACATAAGTAATAACAAATGAAAATCAGACAGACTAATGATAACAAAACAAACACAAATAATATAAGATAAATTATAATCATTATTACCCGTCAATAATGTTTCCCTTATCAAGCGCAGACGGGACTTGTTCGGTACAAGACGTATCTAGGTTTTTTCGGGACATTCTCCAAAGTGATTCGCCTGTGTCAAAATAATCATATCATTTTGTGGAAATGCGAGCAAACCGATTCTCCAGCTACTTCTGCGGTGACCTCGAGGACGACGACGAGGTGGAACCTCAAAGAAACAGAGGCGCTTCAAGGGACTTAGACAAGGACTTCGACCGGCGAGTACGAGCTTTCGCAAGTGTCTGCACAGTCATAGAGCTTCTGGTCCTCCTTGGATTTTTCAACGACAAGGTTGGACAGCTCCTTAACGACAAAGCCAAGAAAGACACTGAACAAATAAATAAAAGCATCCTACGGAGCCTTATCATCATTCGAATCGTTCTCGATGAAATTCAAAGGTCCGTGATGCATTCGAAAAAACGTAAGTTTTCCGAAGTAAGAAACGAGACTTTTCACACAACCAAAAAACTCAAGTCTTCTGTTGATTTTGCACAAGGAATGCAGTGGAAGGAAGTACGTTTCCTCGGCAAAGGCAGCTTTGCCTCAGTTTCACTCGTAAAGAACGTCACTTCCGGCTTCCTTTGTGCAAGGAAAACTATCAAAATATATCGACTTAATCGACAACTTGAAGAAATTAATATTCATAAAACACTAAACCACAACAATGTCGTAGCCTTCCTGGGAGAGAACAGGGACACGGAAAACTTGTATGTTTTCCTAGAATATGTAAATGGAGGCACTCTTCAGGACAAAATCGATACTACAGGAATGTCCGAGAGAAGAGCAAGGTTCTTCTTCTGCCAACTGATTGAAGGAGTCAAGTACTTACACTCCAGGAACATTATACATCGAGATCTTAAGCCTGAGAACCTTTTCTTAAGCAAAGGCGACGATCTCAAGATTGGAGACTTCGGGTTTGCTGGCGAGATCGTAAAAGGCCAGTACCAGACAAAGATCTGCGGCACCTCAGCCTACATGGCACCCGAAGTCTTCACAGCAAGGTACTTGGGAGAGCCCACCGACGTCTGGGCCTGCGGAATTATACTCTTCAGACTCGTGTCTGGTCAGAATCCTTGGAAAGTCCCGCTAACAAACAAAGACATCAATTTTGCAGTCTGGTCTTAT
>NC_134786.1:72480314-72485314 GCF_046742065.1 Oratosquilla oratoria
TATTTATTTATTTATTCAACTACAGTTGAAACAACTACTGAAACAACAAAATTGCCGATGACTATCTTGTATATTTTTTCTACAAAATATTTACCCGACATTAAGTGTCTCATTCTTTTTCATAAACGCTCACATCAAGTCAGCCTCAGTTAAGAGCTATGTTGACGTCACCACAGCTTTATACAGGGACGTTGGCAACAATTCCTCCCTCATATAACTTTTTCAACATATATATATATATATATATATAATATATATATATATATATATATATATGTGTGTGTGTGTGTGTGTGTGTGTGTCTGTGTGTGTGTGTGTGTGTGTGTGTGTGTGTGTGTGTGTGTGTGTGTGTGTGTGTGTGTGTGTGTGTGTGTGTGTGTGTGTGTGTGTGTGTGTGTGTGTGTGTGTGCGTGTGTGTGTGCGCGCGCGTGCGTGTATACTTAATTGTAGTGTTCAGAAAGGAGCAACGCTCGTTGGGTCCCGTTCCCTATTCCCTAATACTCTAACCTACCACCTAGACTCGAATGCCTGTGCGTGTCTGTGCGTGCAAACCCTCTCATTAATTAAGAGCATGTGCAACAATCTCCATCTACCCAAAACAATATTTCATAAAAAGAAAAGAAAAAAAAAATCCTTAATCCTTCCTCCACGGTGACGTGGGGTTAACCCATCACGATTTTGGTTACACACGGGTCTGTATGGGTGTCTGTAAGAGTTGAACTGCGTGAGGGCGTGAGGGTGGGCGTGAGGGCGTGCGTGCGTGTCGTGCCCAAGGTTGCGTGGGCCGACGGACAGCCCAGGTGCCTTACACTAATGGATCGCGTGAGCACAATCAATTACCTTCCTTATTAATCATTTCCTCTTGAATTAAGCCGTTGATAGGACGTCCAACATGGCCTATAGTCTTCCTGTATCTATGGATATCAGGACAAATTAACGCTCGCTGTTTCTTCCTGTGACTATGATTTTCATAATTAATTTTTGGCGATTCGCGGTCCAAGGCTCAAATTAGAGAGGGAGGGAGGCACTATCTTGCTCGGGTAAATGAGAATCCGGAAAAAAACGATTTCGCCAAGTTGATGAAATCAGCGAAAAATCTGCCTTTTCGGTGAGCCTACCATGAAAGATAGATTTTCAAATGCGTCTTCGGATGGGAATTTAAACGCAGTTCTTTTTTTTTCTTTCTTTTTTATTAGTAATTGTTTCAAGTCAAAGTTCTTCCACTACAACAGCCACCATCTCAAAAATTAAAGAAAAAAATTAAATTAAACTGAATTAGATTAAATTAGATTGGGTTAAATAAAGCTAATAGAGGAATAAATTAGATGAAATTGAAGGTCAAATTGAATTACATTAAATTATATAATACAAAATTAAGTCAGATTAAGTAAGATAAATTAAGTTAAATTTATCAAACTGAATAGAAGAGAATACGAATTAGAAATTTAGAGCTTAGCTCTTCTATCGTTTGGGAAAACATCAATTCCGATTGTTAAAACGATATAGCGTGGCTTCTTGGTATTTATTTATCAAACCTAACGCCTTCGTGTTTATTGAAAAAGGACACAGGATCTGATTAAGCGACGAGTCCAGGGAACCATATTTGGGGGATAAACGTGCTCTCTAACCCCAACGTTATAAATTTTGGTGATCACTTCCTTCTCTCTCTCTCTCTCTCTCGCTCTCACTCTGTCGTTATGCATGTGTGTACACACACACACACACACACACACACACACACACACACACACACACATATATATATATATATATATTTATAATATATCTATATATAAATATAAATATATATATATATATATATATATATATATATAATATACATATATATATGTATGTATGTATGTATGTATATCATAAACAAAAGTGGCCCAAGAACGAAACCCCGAGGAATTCCAGTCAATTTTTTTTTCATTGAGAACTTTTACTATTGAGAACAACTCGCTGCTTACAACTGTTCAACCAAGTTCTAGTAATACTTTACAGGTTACTTCTCATTCCAAGCGAGTCAAGCATAGTTAGTAGTCTCTCGTGCGGGATATTAAATCTACAACATTATTTTGTCATATTTTGATGTAAAAATGTTGTGAAATTCCCTAATGTGTTTTATATATATATATATATATATATATATATATATATATATATATATATATATATATACATGCACATACACACACATTCATATACATATAAATATACATACGTACACATACATGTACATATACATATGCACACATACACATACATATACATATACATACGTACACACATATATACATACATGTATGTATACATACATAAATACATAAATATATATATGTACATATATAAACACACAAATACCAATGTACATACCGTATATACGTACATATATACATACATACATACATACATTCATACTAACATGCATTCATACATATGTACATGTGCGTGTGGATAGAAACGCGTGTTCATGTGGTGTATACGTACATACACAGTCATGCCCTTGTGTTCAGTCCGACAATCTGCGAAGGAATCTTGAGTGAGCGCGCCCGTGTCTCTGCGGAGATCCCGAACGGTCGGATCGGGGGAGTTTTTCACGACTTAAGGTAAGTCCAATTATATTTTTGGAGCTAGTGTAGGTAAGCATTTTCCAAGCCTAAATTGCTATATATATATTGAGCCTAAATTGCCATATATATATCGAGCCTAAATCGCCGAAAGAAACACGCACGAGCCTAAATCGCCTTAAAATGAAACATGCGTTCTTACCTACACTATGCTCCTCAACTTCTGGCTTCAAGCCAGAAGTTGAAACTCCCCCAGGAATCCCTCAGAGGACTTCCAACTCAAGAAGAAGTTCCTCGAAGACCCTTCAACCTAGACTTAGAACTCCACAGGAGAGCCCTCAACCCCAAGGAGAACAGCTCTGAAGAACCTCCATCGTTAAGTTGGAGAGCGTCGAGAACCCGGCAACCCCAAATTAAAATGGTCTCAAAGAGCCCTGAACTTAAATAACAAAAATCAACCCCAAATAAAAAAAATTTGAAAATCCAAGAAATCCCGGCGTACACCAGGATTTTTTTTATTTATTTTAGGATTGAGCACCTTTAAATCTCAATTCACGAAGAAAACTGCTTTAGAACATTTTTAGCACGTTAAAAGAGATACCTAAAAAAAAAAAAAAAAAAAAAAAAAAATTACCTTGAAGAGCCTGTCTCATCATGCTGAACTAGTTTCGAAAGCCTTCGTCGCTGACAAAGTCGGTCTCCAAAAGAAAGGTGTTGCTTTGAAATCCCTCCAGCCCTGGATCGAACTATCTTCAAAAGCCTTCGGTCTTAGGCTGACTTTCTCTGAAAAAACTTTTTTTTTCTGGAAAACGCTCCCTGGTAAAAACTCGACTGCTCTGAAAGCGCCTTCGACCATATATAGGACATCTTCAATAATACCTTCAATCAAAAATTCAACTTCCCTAAAAATATCTTTATCAGAAAAATTGGGAATCCTTGAAATCCTCCTTGGCCAAAAGTCTGACCGCCTTAAAAATCAGTGATTAAACCAAACTTCTATGGTGAACTGGAAGTCTTTTCAGATCCAGCGGCCTCTCCTCAGTTGGACCAAATTACCCAACATGACCCAGAATCAAGTGTAAAATATGCCTTTAGAAGCAAAGGACGGCGCGAGAAATCCCCATAGTGTGAGTGCGTTCTTGTGTTCGTGTGCTCATTTGCATTCGCACAAACATACAAGCACAAATCATAAATACATATGCTACCATAATTATTTCCAAAACCGTACCTACAAAAATGAAATATCGCATTTTATATATCATAAGATATACGGTCGTTTGCGGGGACAATAATCCGCATACATATTTATGTGCATTATGTCTCGAATTGAATTGAATTATTCTACCGTTGTGGAGCAATGAAAACTAAAGATATACTATTGACATTGATTAAGCTTGTTGGCACTGAATGCATACAATCAACGACTGGGATTTCGAGTGAACGAAATCTTTTGTCATGAAAACAAGTCCTAAAATAGGCCTTTGGTGTGAAGGACTTAATAAAAAAAGGTCTAACCCTTCTAGTCCAGTGGCTGTCTCTTAAATAATAAATTCTCCAGGAAAAAAATCATAAAGCTGACATGTTGCAAATATGAACAGCATTCTTTGAAGGAGGTGTTCAAGCGGACACGGTGGATGTCCTAATATATATCGCCACTGATGTCAAAATACTTCGTTCTCTGAAACGCAAAAACGGGTACTCCTGATCGAAACATTATGGGATCTACGACAACACTTATCGCCACTGAGGGTATCGGAATGCATTAGGGGAGCAGAACGTGGTATCACTGCTGATTGGGCCACATTGGTGATGTACGAGTCCTGGGTTCGTCCCTGAGGCGTCGACAGCCAGAACAAGGCGAACCCTGAGCTGGCATGCTTCGAACGTCCTCTCCCAACCACGTAACCAATTGCCCTCTGACTGACCAATTAAATTCTGTGTCGTTGGTGGGTGAGAGTGGAGGAAGGGGAGGCGAGACAGTGGCCGAGTAAGAGGGCAATTGTTGGCGAAGTCTGAGACTGAGACGAAGAAGCTAAGAGTAAATATTAGCAAAATTAAACCAATGATACGAGTATTTACAAGGAGTGGTGATGGTGGGAGTGAGCTTGAATGCTGAGAGACTGAAGGAAGCGGAGAGTTTTAAGTATTTGGGGTCGCATGGACCAGTGGGTCGGGGAGTAGAGGTGAATGACAGAGTAAATGAAGGGGAATGTATCGTGTCGTAACAAACAAGTACCTGGGGACGGAAAGGAGAACCTCAAACACGTTGTTGAGATGACGTTGTGTGTGCAGTGTGTTAGTACAATGAGGATGACGATAACAAACGTGTTGGTGAGGCATTGGTGATCTTGAGCATTTATTCTGGTTGCCACGGGACGATTTTATTCATCCAAGTAGTCTACCTATAGTTCACCTCTCATCTACCTGTGG
>NC_134786.1:72490314-72520314 GCF_046742065.1 Oratosquilla oratoria
GAAGGAAAGAAGTAAGGAATGAAAGAAGGAAGGGAGGCAGGGAGGAAAGAAGGAAGGAAGTAAACAAGCAAGCAAGCAAGGAAGGAAAGAAAGAAGAAAAAAGGAAGGAAGCAAGGATGGACGGATGCACGAAAAGACGGAAGGAGGGAAAGAAGGAAGGAAAGAAGTATCAAACAAACGAACGAACAAAAAAAGGAAGGAAGGAAGGAATGAAGGGATGGAGGAAATGAGGAATGGAGGAAGTGAGGAAGAAAAGAAAGAAGGAAAAAAGGGAAGAAGGAATAAAAAGAAAGAGAAAGAAAGGAGTAAAGGAAGGCAGAGGTGGAGGAAAAGACAAAAGAGATAACGAGGAGAGAGAGAGAGAGAGAAGGGAAGGGGAAGGGGGAGAGGGAGGGAGGAAGGGAGGGAGGGATGGTCAAGCGTTGGAGGGAGTGACGCGTGGAGAAATGACGATCAATTGGAGGGGCGGACAGCTGCTGGGGTTGGCGATGGAGGAGAAGGAAGGAGAGGGGCGAAGAGGAAGAGGAAGGGGGAAGGGGGAAGGGGGAAGGGGGAGGGGAGAGGGAGGGAGAGGGAAAGACCGCAGACGGGGGGAGACTGAAAGAAAAAAAACAGAATAAAAGGAGTGGATGAAATAAAGGAGAGGAAGTGAGGAATAGTAGAACAGGAGGGGAAAGGGGAGTGAGGAGGAGGGAAAGAGAGGAGCAGGAAAGAGAGAGGAGGCAAAAGAGAAGAAGGGAGGAAGAGACAAAGGACAAAAGAGCGCATAACAGCCAAGGAGCAGAGGAGAGAAAAGAGGGAGGGAAGGAAGGAGGGAAAAATCAAAGGGTAAAATGGGGGGGAAAGACAAAGAGAGGGAGAGAGAGAGAGACTGAGGATGAGAAGATAGTGGGAAACAGGAAGAGAAAGAGCGAGAGAGAAAGGGGGAAAGAGAGAAACGGAAAGAGAGGGAGCGAGGAAGAAAGAGCAAGAGAGAAAGGGGGAAAGAGAGAAACGGAAAGAGAGGGAGCGAGGAAGAAAGAGAAAGAGAGAAATGAGAAAATAGTAAAATGAAGGGAGGGAGGGAAGGATGAACGTAATAAGGTGAGATGAAGGGGGAGGGGCGGGAGAGGAAACCAACTAAGAATGTGAGGAAGAAAAGAAATGAAGGGTGAAGAGTAGTGAAATGGAACCACCCCCACCTTCTCTTCTCCCACTTCAGCCCTCCCACTCCTCCACCCTTCCACCCTCCCACCCGCCTCTTGCTTATCTTAACTTTGTCTCTCTCCTCTGTTTTGCCTAATCCGCGCAGGTCAGCCGCCATGCGCGACCCCGAGGAGGAACATTCTAAATGTTTATCCTCAAGTTTTGCCTAATCCGGCGGCGCGGTGCCCGCCTCGCGCGGCACCAGACCCGACGCGACCATCGGCGCAAGAGTCCGGCCGACTCACATTAGTGGTGGCTGATGGAATCGCGCGCAAAGAGATGGCGAGAACACAACCTTGTAGCTTCTTTTAGGATTTGTGGTTTCTGGGGGATTTCTCTCTCTCTCTCTCTCTCAGGGGGGAGGAGATTACCAAGTCTTCCTTCGGAAATCCGAAAGATTCGTCTACGGGTGAATAAGATTGTCTGGCGGCATTCTGGACAATGAGTCTGACATTGTAGAAACAGAATGAGGATTATTCCAACCACTTCAATCCATACATCCACTTCATTTTCATAAATCAAGGCCTGTTAGTAAAAAAATTATAAACAATGTCATTAAGTGTTTGTCCAACGAGTCCTGCAAATCATAATGTATTCCTTTTGTTTCTTAGTTGACTTATGTTTTTTTTACTTACAAGTTGAATATACATTCTGAGAGTTTAATGACATTGTTTCCCGTCTGGTTAGTATGAAAACACTCAAATCTGTCATCATTAGTTCCCTTCAGAGTGATTACCGAAAAACTCTTTTACTTTTACGTAAGTTGAAAGTTAATTTCACATCGTATGAAACATGTGCACAGTAGCCCGTCCACGATTTATGACGTAACACGGTTGACATTCAAAAGTCGTCGCCGCTACTTTCGTTACTGACGTCATCGGTGTTCTTGGGTTTTGTTTCCGAAAGGAATCTCGCTCACCACATCAGCCACATATAATAATAGTATTCCTGCGCGGTCCAGGTGGTAACTGTTATGATCCAACTCCTCCTCGGCGGCATAAATATTCAAAAGGTCATTTCTTGGCTGAGAAGTACATCGACGACCTAATGGGTTGTGTGTCGTCATCTCATTCATCAAAGGTATCTTCATCTTCGCCAGAAGGATTCGCAAAGGACTTCTAACATCTACAGTCATTTTGGGACCTAAAAGCTTTCATGGACACCTGATAAAAAAAAAATTATGGACTCTGCTCATGTGTTTCAGCCAAAAGGTTCTGAACAAAACTTCAGCACAGTCGCATACTTTTTTTTTCAAAGTGGGAAATTAAATCATTCGCCTCATAGGTCAGACTAGTCTCGCTGTATCCTTTCGATAGTTTGATATTTTTTCCCAACTTTGTCCTGTTTGATCACAACTTTAATCGGCCGAGAGCCGCTCTCTGCGTTGAAGAGGTAAAAATTATGTGGGCAAACTTGACAGGATTTATTCTAGCTAGAGCCGGCCTATTATATTCAGCCACGGGGAAAAACAAAACGGAAGGGTTAAAGTGTATTACGATGACAAAAGAGAGAGAGAGAGAGAGAGAGAGATAGAAATAGAGAGAGAAAGAGAGAGGGAGAGAGATAGAGAAAAATAGAGAGAGAAAGAGAGAGAGAGGGAGGAGAGGGGGAGGGAGGAGAGGGAGGGAAAAGAGAGAGAGAGAGAGAGAGAGAGAGAGAGAGAGAGAGAGAGAGAGAGAGGAAAGAGAGAGAGGAGATAAGAGGGAGAGAGGGAGGAGGGAGAGAGGGAGGAGAGAGAGAGAGGGGGACAGAGGGGGGGGGAGAGAGGGGGACAGGGGGAGAGAGAGGGGGACAGAGGGGGGCAGAGAGGGGACAGAGAGGGGGAGGGAGAGAGAGAGGGAGGAGAGAGAGAGAGAGAGAGAGAGAGAGAGAGAGAGAGAGAGAGAGAGAGAGAGAGAGAGAGAGACACCTTTCGGTCCAGAGCGAGGTCGGAACCAAAAGTCGAAATTTCACTTGACCTCTTCAGTAAGTAGAAGTCCCTTACAAAATCCATATCGTCCCCAGAGCCCCCCTCTCCCTCCCACCCTCAGCTGAATAAAATCGTCTGACGTCAGCTGGAGCGAAAGAAGCGAAGGACATCCCCGGACCCGAAAGGGTGACGCCAGGAATCTGGTGCTTCTTTCGCGTTACTCGGTACCTCAGGGAGTCTCCCCTTATCTGAACCACGCTATCTTTATCGCCGCTCGTGTTTATGTTTATCAGCTGATGGGCCGTGCCCCAGATGAATGGCCGTTTTGATTTTAATTGGGCGAGCTCTTGTTGACTCTTTTCGGGCGGTCGTTAACGGCGTGGGCGTGGTTACACGAAGATGTCCATGGGGGCAGGGAGGAGGTGCTGGTGGTGGTGGTGGTGGGTGGTGGTGCCTTATGGTAAAGAGAGAGACTCTCCTCTTCTTCTTCTTGGCGTTTAGGTTTGACATTAATTCATGCTTAACAACGGGGTGAAAAAAGTTGGAAAATTTTATCACCATGAGGCGGCAAAAACAAGCAGTTTAAAGATTCATTTACTGTGTGCATACCAAAAGATGCTAGGAATGGTTGCTTATATACATATACATACATATATATATATATACATACACATACACACACACACACATATATATATATATATATATATATATATATATATATGCAAAGAAATCACAAAACACACCAAACAGGCAAAGGCTTAGAAAAAAGAATAGGCCAACACAAATATAGTATTAGAACGGGGCAAGTGTCCAGTGGATTATTTGTCCACCAAAGGGATTATGGTCATAATATTGACTGGGGAAATTCTAAAATAATTACTTCTTGTAATAATATTATAGAAAGGAATATTATTGAATCTTGTTTTATAAAAAGAAATTTTGGAAATAACATGAACTTGAGTTTGGGTTTATTTAAATTGGACAATTTTATTATTGACAAAATTGTGTGTAATAAAATGTAACATGGGACCTCTCCGAGTATCCTTGTCTTCTTATGTATTTATTGTTTCTTTCTGTATTGCTTTTTTGTACCTTTGAAAATGTCTAAATAGACGAAAACGTTCGGTATCTGTTTTTTCAATTTCCCGGTGGTTTCTGCAAAAAAAAATATATATATATATATATATATATATATGTGTATATATATGTATATATATGTATGTATATATGTGGCAGTTTCTCGTATTTACAAAGGGATTAAAAAAGATGAACAAAGTATTTGAATGATATTGAGTCATTGGCATTAGGAATGGGAAATTAAAACAAGGTAGTAAAAGCGGCTGTTGATTGCTAGAGGAGCGTACATGTAGTAGAGGGAAAATTTGGGATATAAAGAATTGGGGAGATGAGTTTAGAAGTGCTGCGGTCCCAAATGATTTTGTTGGGAAATACGATTTTGCTACCAAATACTGCCCGTGAAAAACACAGCAAAATAAAATATATGTACATATATATATATATATATATATATATATATATATATATATATATATATATATATATATACATCTACCTGTCTTTCCATTTCGTTTTCTGTCCCTCTTTCACGGTTACTGGTCTCCTGAGCTCTACAACTACAGTATTCCTTCTGGTCTAAGGATGCCACGTTGCTTTGGTATTTCTAAAACTTGTTCAAAATTCTGCATTTTTTCTAAATAGGATAAACCGATATGTTTACTTTTTCGGAGGGGGGGGATGAATATTGTAAAGACGTTGTGGCACCCCTACAGACCAGAGCCACGAAGGATTCTTTGACGACTGGGGACTAATCTGTACATAAGAAAGGAATAATGATCCCTTTCAACTGATTTATAGTATTCCCTTCTTGTACTAGTATTACTGTTACTTCTTAATTACCTCCTTTTCTACATTTATAACTCCACCTATTTCCCGTGATATTACCCCCAAAGATCAAAGTGTTGACTACCATAGACAGATATACCTCTTCCATGGTCTTGCCATGTAACTCACCTTCACTGTGGGAGCTTTCTCACTTGTGCCAGAAGTGTCACAGAGGACACTGAGGTGCTTCCTTTTGTTTTTGGAACCTTCTTTCACCTCTTCTTTCTGATTTTTTTTCTTATAGAAAATTAAATAAATATTGTTCCTTTTGGTGATACTGAAATGGTTTTATCAATTTAGTGTCATCTCATTACCGCCTCTTCCGTTAACACCCACTGTAACTACTACTATGGGTGCCTCTCTATCTCTGTCGCAATCATTATTGCCACCAATGTTATTGTCGCCACCACAACCACATTCAATTCCAACATCGTTATCACCAATAAGACAACTGATACGAATGACACCATGAATTTCACCTCCATCATCTCCACCACCAACACTGCCATCATCTCCACCCTCACCACCCTTACGTCATCATCACCAGTATGGTAATTGGTACCTTGACCTCCGCCTCCACTGCCCCACCCACCACCAATTTCGCCAACACTGTCACCCTCACCACCACCATCCTCAACAACGTCATTATCACCATTATGGTCACCTCCATAGCTTACACCTTGACCTCTACCTCCTTTACACCACCTATAGTACCATCGCCCTAAAACGGCATGTAACACGCTGTCTCTGACACTGACGAAGTAAAGGAGGCGACCCTTCCATTCTTTCTTCCCGCTGCTCGATAGAAGGATGCTGGCCGGCGGGCCGGGTCTTTAGGCAAGCAGTTCCCTTGGGGATACGGGACACACTGACAGTAGCGCCAATGTGCTGTTTTTGGCTGCTTAAATCCAATGAAATCCAGGTAGGTCGGGAGGTGGGGCCCGGCCACATACGTCAACAGGTGAGTCAAGGCGACAAACCCATAATCACTCCTATACCGTGGTGACCAATACTTATGTAATTACCAGGACGTAAATCGAACCTGGAAGTAGGTAGAAACAACTCCACCCACTGCGTAGTCCGTGAATGAAATAAGATTCCCGCAAGGGACATGGAATATAACCCAGTTCGAAGTTTTAGTATTCAATTGGATGAACACTTGAGTGATGTGCTGTAATGTCTGCTAATCAGCTAGTTTGTTTACCTGTCTAATGACCTGTTCGTGTGCGTGTTAACGACGTCGTTATGGAGCGAAATGTCTCCTGTCAGCCAGCTCCGTCATTGTGATTCGTTGTGAGATAAGGTATCAAGGTCAGGAGATAGATATGTATTCTGTCTATTTACTTTAGGTTGGCCGAGAAGATCAAAGGTTTCAAGGTCAGGAGGTAGATATGTATTCTGTCCATTTACTTTACGTTGGCCGAGGAGATCGAAAGGTCATGTCAAATAACAAGGAATGTTTAGAATTCTAAACAGTTAAAACAGACTACCGTGCCGACAGAAACTTTGTTTTTTCCATGACGTGGCTGGGCACAGAAAAGATAATATTAAGAAACAAGTAAACAAACACGAAAACTGCTCGTTTTCTGCGACGTCGTAGATCCTCCCTTGGGTAAACACAAAGCACCGTTCAACTCTTTTGCTGCGTTGGATAATATTCTTTGTTTACTTTACCTGCTGTCAGGCGCTTTTATTCACCTGAGGGAAACCCTTTCCCGCACTGAAAGAATGAATATGCATCTCACAAACAAGACAACCACGTGGAAACCTTGCGAAATGAACTATTGTGGACATATCTTCCGCGGTTGGGGATTTTGTACGTTTCTATATGCAGCAATTTCCTTATGACAATTAAACTATTTTTTCTCAATAAAAATGTATCAACCCAACGTGGGCCAGGCCTTGGTGTCTGCAAAAGTGCCTAACGGCAACAGCAATGGAAGCTATGTGGTAATGACTACATTAATTATGCCACGGGTTCAGAGTGGCCACTACACACTGTGTGGCGTCACCATACGTTGCAGTGACGCCACCCTACGTCACAGCTGACCAGAATTCCTGTATGACGTCACCATACGTTACAACTGACGGCATTTTCGCCGCCATCTCCATGACTTGTCTCTCCACCGTACTGTCAATCTATCAGCGGCCATAGGGCCTGTACGGGAGAGACCTCGGGTCTCCGGTGACCACGTCACCTCCTGACGTCTCGCCAATCGGGTGAGGGCGGCGAAGCTCATGTAAAGCTTATCGCTAAATTTGTCGTGATTTGTCTTGAGTCCTCCTGCGCGAGGCTAATTCGCTCCTTCTTTCCTGGAGTAGACTCCTTCTTCTCTGACGCGAAGGGACTTCAAAGAAAAAATATGAGGGTCTTTAGTGGGTGGGTGGGGGTGCATTATTACCGTTAACTCGATTGTCATACCTAACTTAACCCAAATCATCCTAACCTCTTCAAAGGGGGGAGGGGTTCATCCATTTCCCCCAAGAACCACTTAGCCTCAACCGGGGACCCCAAAATGAATACGTCAATTTTACGAATCGCTCCGTTTCCTTTTATATTTACGCGAAAAAAAAAATGTTCCTTAGGAAGTAATAATAATGGAAGGTTGGTACCCTTGGGTTGCGAGTTCGAGTCCCGCACTCCTCTCCGATTTCTAGCGGTGACTATCACCTGTCCCAGGAGCGCCTAAAAGGGGCAAATGTGGCGGTTGATGCCTCTCACACTCACCCAGTGGCGTTTGTTCATCTTCTTCCTATATCTCTTTTTTTAACGTAATGCACACCCATGTACCAATTGTTAAACATGTATGAACAAATGCAGATTTTTCAAATGTCAACGTCATTTTTTTTCTGCACTTCTACCTCACACACAAAAAAAAATTACACTATGCGGTGTTCGTTGTTTAACTAAAGGACAAAAGATCGCACAAAAGCGAATAATGCACCCACGAACACACACACACACACACACACACACACACACGCACGTACGCAAGCACGCCTACCGGGTATGTTAGCGTCGAGGGCTGGCGACGACGCAGAGCTTAGGGCTTGAAATATTTGGTTACACGGTAAGCCGTTACTACTCCCTTAAGCAAGGAACTGGGAGTGCGTCAAAAGTCACAGCATTGTCCATAAATCAGTCGAAATTCGAACTCTGAGCTCTCATCCATGAGAGTGGAATCTGTCAGCCACGAAGCCAACACTTGATCCTTGTAGTACAATCGCCTGAACTTATAACTGTCACAACTGAGTCGCCTCGCCAGACCCGGCTCGGCCAAGTGATGTCCTTCTTGCTAGTAGCCTAATCGAGGTAATTGATACCCGCCGTGGTTGAGATCGATATTGAAGTCAATCACTTGTAATACAGAATTACAATCCAACTCGTTAGGTGTGTGAAGATGCATACTATATTACCCCTACAGTAACTTTAGTATAAAATAAATCTGTGTTGTTTTGATTATATCAAACGTATCCCAATGAATTGTTCAGTGTGTTCAAAATAAAGATTGGTAAGTAACTGAACTAAGCGATGAAATAAATACAAATCTTATATTAGAATATGATATTCAGAAAATTCTTCTTAGCATGAGATAAAATAGATTACCTCTGCAAGCTCGACGTTTTGATGTCATAAAAACTACGGCTATAAAAAATAAATATTATATAACATCTACGCAAGCAGAACTATCTGTACTATTGCTAATGAAGATAACTAATATATCTGTATACTATGGCTGCTAGTTACCACTTCATTTCTGAAAAAGTAACCTCGCCAATCCAAAGCAACATCACAAGATTACGAGTATACTGTACACGCTGGGCTCTCCGGCAGGCCCAAGTACAAATGACGTTTGAGAAATTTTTTATTTGATAATTTCAACGTCTGGTAGATCATTTGGCTCTCGTTGATATGATACTTCTAGATTTCCACACACACAGTTAATGAGAAAGTGGTAGATTGGAGGAAGAGAGAGGAGAGACAGAGGTATGGCGGAGGGGGAGGTAGACAGACAGACAGACAGACACACACACACACACACACACACACACACACACACACACAGAGAGAGAGAGAGAGAGAGAGAGAGAGAGAGAGAGAGAGAGAGAGAGGACAGAGAGAGAGAGAGAGAGAGAGAGAGAGAGAGAGAGAGAGAGAGAGAGAGAGAGAGAGAGAGAGAGAGAGAGAGAGAGAGAGAGAGAGAGAAAGGCGCTACTATAGCGTTAGGTCTACCTCCCGTTAGCACTGTAATAGCGTGAGGTCTACCATTTCCATACATTTACTTTAGCGTAGACCTCACGCTATAGTAGCACCGACAGAGAGATATGATGGGGTGAGAGAGGAAAAAAAAAGAGATACATGGCGGCGGGGTGAGGGATAGAAAGCCAGAGAAAAAGGGAGAGGTAGATAAATCCGGAGAAACTAGAGAGATATGGTGGACAAGAGAGGGAAGTGGGAGAAAAAGAGGGAGATGGGCAGAGAGAGAGAGAGAGAGAGAGAGAGAGAGAGAGAGAGAGAGAGAGAGAGAGAGAGAGAGAGAGAGAGAGAGAGAGAGAGAGAGAGAGAAAGAGAGAGAGAGAGAAAGAGAGAGGGAGATATGACGAGGGGGAAAGAGAGAGAGGGGGGAGGGATAGAGAAAGATAAATAGGGCTGGGGAGGATCAAGATGCAGAGATATGATAAGGGTGGGGAAATAAAAAGGAGATAAAGAAAGAGGGAAATATGGCCGGGCTAAGGGATAGAAAGACAAAGACAGACAGACAAGACACAGGCAGACAGATAGGCAGACAGATAGACAGGCAGAAAGACAGGCAGAAGACAGACAGACAGACAGACAGACAGACAGGGAACAAGTTGGACTGTAATTCTGCATTACAAATGACTGATCTCAATAGCGAGTCCAACCACCTCGGGCGTCAATTACCTCGTTTAGGCTGCTAGCTGCTATTTCGTTTGAACCAGCTTTCAAGGCAAGAAGGACAGCATAACTGTCCGAGCCGGGTCTGGCGAGGCGACTCATCTGTGACAGTTATAAGTTCAGGCCATAGTAGATAGCGATTTACATGCACATACACACATGGAAGCATACAAAATATATATACACGTATCGTCTCAAATGTAAGTATGTAGTGTGTGAGAAGGTAATAAGTGTACATGTGTGTGCACGTGTGAGATCGTATGTATGTGTGTGAGACATAGTGTATGTGTTCATGAGAGTGTCTGTGCTTTTGCGCAAGTGTGTCTGTGTGTGCGTATGTCCGTGTATCCACATAGAAACAAAATAACCTTTTACACTCTTAACTCCGTTCACATGCGCACGGCAGCCCGTGTACGAATAATGTATGCATGCGTACACGGCCAAGGGCGTCCTGAAGCGTGCACATGCATGTACACGCACGTGTACACGCGTGTACACGCTAGCAAAGACGAAGGCGGCTCCACCTACGGGTTGCTCACGTTTCCAGGTACCAATCAGCTCGGAGCATCTAATCAGTGACGTCACTGTACTAAAACTCATCAGTGACGCCATCCTTCCCACCCAATAAGTGATGTCATTATGTCAAAAGTAATTAAGCGTCTCGTGGCCGCCTCTTCATCAATCACAAGGGGCACAGCGACGTTTTGCTCTCAGACATTTTCGAAAACGTCTTGTGGGGTGACCCCTTGTCGGCGGTGACCTCTTGCCGGGTCACCCTCTTGTGGGATGACCTCTCAAACCCCTTCGCCTGAAGTTAACCAAAATAAAGTCAATAAATAACGTCCGCACTGTGACGCCTTTTACAGTCTTGTCCAGCCTAAAGCCATACAGCCTTATGCAGCCATAGGAAGCCCACGCATTCAGAGGTCAAACAAGCATCTCGACTGGACTGTCAAACGACCATTTAATATACAACGTAACAAATTTGTGAAGTTAAATCATTTTGTTCGGGTAAGCGTTTGGCAATTTCATTCAGTTTATATCAATCCTTACACGAAGAAGAGTTATAAAGAACGAGTTAATTCCTTATTATTAGGTATAATCTCCCTCTGTCAAAGGATTACAAAGGCGGAGCATGCCGACAGGAGACCTTTTGGTCCATATCTAGGTCGGATGCGAAAAAAAATCATAAGATGATAAATAAAAACTATAATAATGTAAATAAATAAAATACATAAATAAATGCATAGGTATAGTTAAATAATAAACAAACAGGTAAATAGTAAATAATAATAAATTGACATATAACTAATAACTTTACCTCAATGAGTCACTCGTATTCATTCTCATTCTCACGTTCACACTCATGCTCAGGCACTCACCGCCATGCTAGTACTTATAAACTCACACTCACTCGCGCGTACGCACACACACACGCACACACACATGCACACGCGCGCGCGCACACACACACACACACACACACACACAGTCTTGGATGGGGGGGGGTGAGAGGCATAATGGGAATCCTTTTCGGGGGCCTGCTACAGACAACAATTTTATTCAATTCTCAAGATACTTCCCCGACAACTGTATAGACAGGCCCATCTCGAACTAACCCTAAGATGGAAATAACAAACTTCAAGAAACTATACTGGCTGCCGTTAGACGATTTTAAACCATAAAGTACTGGAAGTCAAAACCCGAGAAGATACGCGTAGGATCAATTCCTCTGCGCCCACGTGTGTTGCACTGCGAAGATATCGTCCCAAGTGCCGCCACAAGATTTCATTCAGCTACGGGAGAGTGGGGGGAGGAGAGTCGACACTTGGGGGATGAACGAGGCAAAAGGTCGTAAATCACCGCTCCCTACTAAGTGGGATTGGGTTCCCTCGATGTTATCTTCAAATGCGCCAAGCTCACGGACGTTTCCGGTACCGTCGGCGTTCAACGGATTTAACGAATTTAACGGATTTAACGGATTAAACTATGACCCCCGCGCACTCCCACTTGGGAGCGACTCGTCGTTACCTTTGAAGGTGAAGACCGGCTGGAGGAGGAGGGATGGGGAGGTTACGGAGGTGGTGGAGAAGGAGGGGAGGAATAAATTTATGAGTGGAAGGAAGAAATTTGGGGAAAAGGATATCTGAGAGTTTGAAATTTTGAGAGATTGAAAAAATGGGAAGAAGGCCCACAAAAAAGAGAGAGGGAGGGAGAGGGAGAGAGAGGGAGAGAGAGGGAGAGGGAGGGAGGGGGAGAGAGAGGGGGGGTTGAGTGGAGAAAGAGAATGTGAGTAGGACATGAAGAGAAATGGCGTGTATCCATCTAAGAATCCAACACGTGACCTTCCCTCCATGTAGGAGGAAATGTGTGGTGGTCCAACTCAAGGTAAAACTCTGTAGCCTTGTAAAGTGCCTTGACAATTCTCATTAATGTGAAGTCTCTCTTCCTACAATAACCCCTTCCGTATTATGCGGCACTTTTTCTTTAGACTTTGGTTGTCACCAGACTCTTCCATTCGTCTCAGTGCCACCTATTTCGAGTAACAACTGAGATGGATCAAAACCACAGGGAGGATCGTTCTTCATCGAGGATCACACACACTTGGGTCTCGTTTCATTAATATTCGTGATTTTGGTCAAAATGTTCTGGCCGTGATTCCAACCGTATCAACTGCGTCTGACAAATAACATCTCTGGTTTGAACGAAAACATTCTAAAAAGAACGAAGGCAACTGGTCTCCGACAAGCGCCAGATCACTCATGACCAACCGCAATGAAAAGATGGCTGGCTTAATCCTGCCAGTGCTACCTTTGACCTATATTACTATTATGGCTGCCGCCAGGTGATTTTATGCGACCGAGGAAAGCCCAAATACGTCTTCTACTAAGTAGTGAAAAGTTCTAAACCTTAAAGATTAGCCCAAATTTCCTTTCACATTTTTTTTTTTTTTTTTTTTTTTTAGCGATAACTAGTTTATCCTTCCAGACAATACTGCACAGAACAGGTGGAGATCAGTCTCCAACCACAAAAGAATGCTGTGGGGGTCTGGTACGTAGAGGTGCAACTTGAACCCTTTAAATACTCGTATTGTCTCCATAGCTTTTATAAATCGATCCCGCATAAATGAAACTACTGCACTTTAGTTTATCTCCCACACGGTGATGTACGGTTCAGACACACTGCTGTAGCGTTGCTTTCATCTTCAAAGCGGCAACGCATGGTTAAGGCACACTACTGTGGCGTATTTTTTCTATCAGTATGGTGACGCGTGGTTTAGACTTGCTCCTGTACCATTGTTTGGACCTCTTCAATTCGGTGACGTGCGGTTCGGATGAATAAAATCGTCTGGCGTTTGACACAACAAAGTATATGAAGTGTGTCACCGTATTGTTAAGTTTTAATATATTTTATGGAAATGAAATTATAACTATGGTCCATCCATTTAAATCTGGCGAAGATTTTATTCCCTAAATGCTGCGCAACAATTCTTAGTTAAAATCGAATCTCATCAAATATAATATGTGTGTATATACACACACACACACACACACACACACATACACACACACACACACACAGTATCTACTAAACAAAATTGAATATGCGAGTTCTGTATCCATTCTAAATATGTTACATCTTTAATGATTTTTTCTTCAAAAAGTAATCAAGACATTATACCCAAACTTGAAGATCTTATTGCTCGCTTAATGTCATAAGACATATGATAAACGCAGACAAATTGAATTATCTTGAATGGGCCCTCCCAGGCACGTACATGATAGTCGACTCCCTCTAATGTCTGCATTCCGCAAAGATCTTAATCTAACTCTTTGGTATTTCTTTTTTTAATATAATTTATCTCCGCCAAATTGAAATGAGTAGAATGTAGATTCCCCCAATTCTACGATAGAAGTTTGTTCACAGAGGTTGAGTGATATCAGGAAGTAACGTTGCTTCTGCTTTCATTTACATAAAAGATAAATCACACGAAATTATCTCTCAACTTTTCATTGTTAAATGGTACAACTTTTGGCACATTTTGGGGGATTTTATTCTCCATAACACCAGACGATTTCAGTCATTTCAGACCTATCTTCCTAAGTGGTTTCAAACCATCTTTATTTAAACATCCCGGTTAACTTTTAACTTCCAATTTCATTCAGCTTAGAATAACCTCCAACCCTTGGGGTCTTAACTAGCTCAACATCTTGATCCTCCTTAGCGGAGAAAGAATTGATGAAACGATAATTGGAGATGGGAGATTCCTAAAGGGGCGAGCTGATAATCAAATATGACAGACAAGTCCGTCCCGTCCCGAGAGACGAATGGCTCCACAAATAGTCATTAGATATTCCTCTCCATTTTTCAATCTTTCGGAACTATTAATTTGCCACCTACGTAACATTGTAGACCAGGCGGTTATTCTAGTTTTGTGTCTGTGCGACCGACCGGGGCCGAATAGTAATCTGTTCCCTTAAGGAACGCACGGCTTGGCAAACAATAGGGCTGCCTGGCAAATCACTATATCACTATCACTATTATCACCATCATAATAATTGCATCATCACAATCATCACCATTATCACCATCATAATAATCGTATCATCACAATGATCATCATCATCATAATAATAATAATCGTATCATCATAATAATCGTATCATCACAATGATCACCATCATCATCATCATCATTATCATCATTACCATCATCACCATCACTATCATAACAATCACCATCGTCTTTGTAGTTAATGTCATTGCAATTAGTGTCATCCAGATCTCAGTAAAATCGTACATCATCCTTATCACCACTGTAAATTTTTACAAATCATCATTGTTGCAATAATCATCATCATAATTTATCAGTACCATTATAATCATCATAAAATCAATACAGTCACCACAATCACTTCATTTGGTAACAAAGTCAACCATAACAGTAATTACAATAACTGTAGTATAGTCTACTAATTCCCATTGTCCTTATTTTCATAGTGTTGTCATTACCATTGCTGGTTTTTTTTTTAATCTTCTTGTTTTTGTTATTGTTGCATTTGTTACCTTTCTTCCGAGTTTAGTCCCGCAGAGGAATAAAATAGTATTATCTTGGTCACAATATATATATATATGTAATGCCCACCATCGCACTAAAAAAATTAAAAAGCAATTGGTGAAAAGCAATGCATTAAAAAACATTTTGTAAGTCAATGAATACTAAACAAGAATTAAGATTCTTGAACCATCAGACATACATATTCTATTGCGGCTGGCTGCAAACGATTTCATTCAGACCCGGCAATCCTCAGCCCCCAATACAACGAAGTGAGCATCTTTAAGAATTTTCCTCTGGTTATTGACAGGAGGCGATTTTATTCAGCTCCGAAGAATCCCTAAGGAACAAAAGGATTTAAACCTGCCTTGACCAGTCCGTGGGCAGTGCCTGGCAACCTCGATTTTGTCTTTTTCCCTCTGCCTCCAGGCCATTCCAATCACCTTTAGGGTTTCAGCCAGTCACATGAGGTTACTTACAAGTGTGGCTGAGACCACCACCAGACGGTTTCAGTCGGTTTCGAGGAGCCTCTGGCGTTTAAACTAGCAATTATCTCATTTAAACTACTAAAACTTAGCGGTCAATGTCAGGGGACTTCAATCATCCCAAAGGGACCTCTAGTACCGGAAGGACTTTTGATACTAGAAAAAATACAAACTATCTCCTTAAACCTTTTGAGCCCCAATTTTTTTCGCCAAGTGATTCTACTCAAGTCTGGGGGATTTCTGGTCCTTATATAATTATCTTTCTTTCCAAAAAAAAAAAGTTCCTCAGTTTTTTTTTAATTATAATTGGAAATTACTCTCCAGTTAGAAAAGAATGCTGATCACTTAACTTCTACTGTCCCTCCGTTCTGGTACCTTCCTTATATCTTTCTCCAACCACTTCTATGACAACAGCTCCTAGATGCGATAATATCTAGGATAAAATCGATGGTTATTGTTAACAAAGTACAACACTTTTCAAAACAGTGAGGCCAGTTCTAGTGGATTATATCCTGGCTCACTAAATTCGGGTGATTTGATCAAGATGTGGAGGGGCCAACTCTCAAGTTGAAGAGATCAAACTAGATTTATCTTAGTTAACTTTCATAAAGAATAAACCTATTTCTAATCAGCAATCTCTACATAGTCCTGAGTAACTCATGACGATTTTATTAAGGCAAGGAGCCGTCTCCGCGTTGAGGTGATCAAACCAGGTTCCAGTTAATTACAGAGTTGGGCCGGGCAGACTCCGCTGCGGCCGTCATACATCACTTAAGACGTAACGAGACGGGTTAGGAAAGGCAACAGATGACACGTGTCCCTCTCCGCCGCCTCACACGGGGATCAAGCGCCTATTTACAAAATGCTCGACGCCAACAGAGCACAAACACGACCACAACATATCCCAGGAGGAGGAGGAGGAGGAGGAGGACCTCCGGGCAAGAGCATCAGAGGGCAACCGGCTTCCTCAGGAATTCCTGTGTCATAGTCTACTGGCGCTGCGCGCTGAACAACAACAACAGCAATAGCAGCAGCAACAATAGCAACAGCAATAGCAACAGTAGCAACAACAAAACCAATAGCAACAACAGCAATAGCAATAGCAACAGCAGCAACAACAATAGCAATAGCAGCAGCAACAGCAACAATAACAGCAGCAATAGCAACAACAACAACAGCAACAAAAACCACATCAACAACAGCAACAAAAACCGCAACAACAACAACGATTGTATACTTCTGGTGACCAATTACTTTATTTTCTCACACAGTACCTGACATATTTCTGTTACAGATGAATTTTACGCCCTGGACCACACTGAGCTTACTCCACCAAGAGACCCCCACATGCTGGAGTCGACCTCGAAGACACATAATAAATTACTCCAGATATATATATATATATATATATATATATATATATATATATATATATATATATATATATATATATATATATATATATATATAGTGAGCACCTTCTCTCGGGGAATCTGGACATGTCAAGCTCTGGCTGCTGGGTAGCCCTATGAGCTAGGAGATATTTGTGTGCAGCTATATTTAGTACACGAGAAACGCTGTAGATATATTTATTGTAAAAACACAGACAGACAAAAAGACATGCATGCGCATAAATACAGACACACAAGACACTAGGTCAACCAGACACACAAGGACATAGGCAAATAGGCACACAGACACACAGATAGACATACGCAGGGATTCAGTCATACAGACATACAGTCAGACACATCCAGACACACACAACTAGACGCACACAGACACATGTTGACACACACACGCAGACACACTGGAACTTACACACACATACACACATTCACACACACAAGCACTCACATAGACGCATATTGACACAAACACACAACAAAGAAACAAGCAAACAAACAAAATGAGACTAAATCATAGTTGCTATCAGAAATTGCGAACCTGAAGAATTTCATTTTGCAAATATAATGTTTCTTGCTGTGTATTTGATATATCCTTCCATGCAGTACTTACTAGAGTATGATTGATTGATTGATTTATGAAACTTTTGGCTCAAAGGACAAGCGCCGGAGCCTATAGAATATGAGAAATATTTTTCGCATCTAATTTTGCGAAATATTTAGCATAATAAAAAATCACAAGGTGTGGCACGATTTTTTTGCTAAGAAAGTATATTACAAATCCAAAAACTGTCATGCACACAGATTCCGTATGAAAATAAGCCCTGAAATCTTGGTAAAGTAGACACAGGACCTGCATTGCAAGACGCACAGTTCCAGAACGCACACAAACCATGATACATCACTCATGCAAACCGATGTATTACAGGCTGTTACAGCACGCACAGAGTTTTCGTCGTCTGTTCATCCCAGGTGGATGTCTATTAGAAGTAAAGATGATCATTGTTCATGTTGGGGTGTGGGGCTTTTCCCCGCCATTCGGCAGTCAACATTAAGAAAAGAATTATCATACGGGAAAGCTGTAATTCAGTGTTATATGAGAAGTGTAAAGTAACAACTGGGAATGACTAATGAAGGTTATTTCCGCCAGCATTAATAAAAAAAAAAAAATCAAAATTAAACTCAATATGTAATACACACACGAACTCTGCAGTCGTATTGCAATGCATAGACCCTCATACTAATGAATACAAAAAAAATTATAAGGTGCACATTTTATTTATTTATTTCTAAATTATTTTTGTATACATATATAATTATATATGTATCTATGTATACATATTTATATACATATATATATTTATATATATACATATATATATATATATACATATGTATATATATATATTAATCACGAAGAACCCACAGTCGGAATAAAAGGAAACTTTAGAAGACAGGGTAACGTCTATATTTCGTCTAATAGCTATAGCCCTCTTCAGGAAAGTACAGATCACTGTGAGCCGCTTGGTTAAGAATTATCACCCTCCTGACCCCGCTTCCAGCCCGCTTCCCTCCTGACCTCACACCTCCACCCACATATCCCCTCACCTCTGACTCCGCCCTGCGTGACGGATTGTCCTGTTTTAGCTTTGCGTGTTCCCCTTCTACTCACATCTCAATTGTACTTATCTCTCGGCAATTTCTTGTAATATGTACTTTCCTATACTTTCCTAAAGAGGGTATCTATTAGCCAAAATATAGAAGTTACACTTTCTTCAAAAGTTTCCTTTTATTCCGACTGTGGGTTCTTCGTGATTATTATTTACAAATGTGCTACAACATTTTATCCAAGTGATATGTACATATATATATATATATATTATATATACATACATAATTATATATGTAAATGCATGTATCTATATACATATAATCATATGTAAATATATGTATGTATACATACATATACGTGTATATTATATATATACATATATTCACACACACACACACACACACACACACACACACACACACACACACACATACACACACATGGGTGGGTAGGTTTGGGTATTTGCGTGTGTGCGCGTGCGTGCGTGTGTGTGTGTGGGTGCGCGTGCGTGTGTGTGTGTGTGAGTGCGTGTGTGTGCGCGCGCGTGTGTGTGTGTGTGTGTGTGTGTGTGTGTGTGTGTGTGTGTGTGTGTGTGTGTGTGTGTGTGTGTATCTACTATCTATCTACTTACCAACGAACACATATATTTCTCAAATGTATTTAATTACTTATCAATTATTAATATTTCTTCACCTTATATCGATATGTCTTTTATTTTATTCTATTTTTTTGTTGGGTGGGGTGGAAGGAGGACGGAGTAGAGTCTAGCAATGGCGTCTGGGTGGAAGAGGACGTGCTCTACCACCCGCCCTTGGTCCGCCAGTGCGTAGGTAGGCAGCAGTGGAGCTGGGAGTGGTCAGCCCAACAACCCACGGACCCTCCGCACACCTCACACCGGTAGATCCCGGACCGGTACGAGCGTCTCCGCCAGTGAACTGGTCCACTTGTAAAGGGGGACCGAGTGCAGCCACCCCGGCGGGGCCCAGATAGTCGGGGCCACGGTGTTAACAAGCCAATAATTCTTATCTAGTCTGCAATTAACGATGAACGATTAGCAAACACGGTCCCAGCTAACTATGGAGGGGTGGCTCGACTAAATGGAGCTATGTGGAGAGGGTGGGGAGAGTGGAGGCGTGTGGAGGGTGGGGGGATCCGGTGGGGGGAAAATGAGGAAAAGGGTATTCGAATATTGTCGGGGAGGTAGGCTGCGCCATCGCCTCATAAAGTTCTCTCGATCGTTCCTTGATTCGATTGTGTAAATGTATTATCCGTGTATTATGGCTGTGGTGCGGTTCCGTTTAAAAATGAGCCCTCTTGTTTGATTCATCGACGGCTACAAACGACCGCCATTTCTACTGGTTATCCGAGGACATAAGGCAAATGTGAAAGTTAGAAACCTCGTATAACAAGTTCAGTTTATATTGCAATTCAGAAGAAAGGCCAGAAACACTTTCGTTATTCTGTTGCGTTTTCAGAAAGCGTTGTCGTTCTAAGCATTGAAGGTCTACGAATTTTAGGGATTCCCAACAGAGAGAAGCTCGATGGCCGAGCGGGTTAGGGTGTCGCTACTTGCGGGTCGAGGGGACGATGGTTCGAACCCTGCCACCGGCGAAGTTGGACCAAGGGCATGGTTCATTAAATTCCACGCTACGAAGTCCTCTGTAAGGGGCACCGTCCTAGTCTCCCGATAGGGGGAGTTTGTGACGTTAAACCATATCTCAACAGAAAGAAGTATCTGTTGTCTCGATGGATCAAGACCCCATTTTCTCTTGTGTCCCTTCATTTTCTCCCAACAAGATCGGCTGGGACCCGTTGGGCCAAAGTCTATAAAGTGCGCTTGTATAGCCAAAGGACGCGCTCCGATATAGATGACAAGTTTTATATTCCTTACCCTTCCTAGAAAACAATCATTATTTCATTGCGCTTCTATCCATGGGACAATATCGCACCGATAAAACTATGGAGGTAGCGAAGGAGGGATTGGTGGAGGATAACAGAAAGGGAAAATAACAAAGGCTAAAGGTTGGATTTTTTTTTTTTTAGATTAACCTCCAGTCTTAAAAGAGTGCCACGTCAGTCTGGTCTTTAAAACTCACCAAAGTTCCTAAAACACCGATTAGATAGCATTGTGCAATCTATACTCCATACTGAGAATACGCAATCAACGTAAAGACCCCCTTTATACATACATATATATATATATATATATATATATATATAAAACACTTCTTACTTATCACTAATACAAATGTCTGGCATTGCCTAGATGCCAACTGGATACTTATTTCTTTTTTCTTCCAGGGACCATCATAGGATGCATGTGGACCTCTCTCCCAAAACCTAATATGGATCGACTGAGACTGGAATATTGATATTATTTAAAGACAAACAAGCTGAGGGAAAAAATGCACATAAGCCCAAATCATTCTGGTCAGTGAGGGTATAGCCCTCTCAGTGCTGAAGTGGTTTAAGGTCCGTGGGAGCCCATTGTAGCTATGACACACATTAGATTATGGCTGTTGGGGTCTACAGCCAACACTATTAATTACAAAGGATTACAAAGGCGGAGCATGCCGACAGGAGACCTTTTGGTCCATATCTAGGTCGGATGCGAAAAAAAATCATAATAATAATAAAATAAAAAATAAAAAATATAATAATGTAAATAACAAAGATAAATAATAAACAAATAGGTAAATAGTAAATAATAATAAATTGACATATAACTAATAATAAATGAAAATCAAACAGACAAATGATAACAAAACAAAAACAAATAATATAAAATAAATTATAATCATTACAGCATCTTGCTTAGGTGTTTATCTAAATGATTAATGCCCACTGTGATTCACCCAAACACACCCCCTTCGTTAGCCCCCAATTTAATTTCATTTAAAATGTTTTCTGGCATTCCCTTAGTAAGGTCAAATATGGACTGTTTATCATTCATGATGGTAATTTCTTTTCACTTGAAACCTCTTCTGACACCCTCTCACTATACATGAGCGAAGGCTTTTTGATGCAAGCCAACTGTGGGCAATCTCTTAAGAATTGAGGATCGAGGAAGGGGGATCTCTACCCCTCGCCCATCCACTTTCCTTTTTTCTTTAACATATTCTGACACCAATTTTGTGTTCAACGGACTCTCTACTCTAAAAACAGAGGTTTTCTTGAACAGTGACAGTGCCCCTTCCATAGCAGTAGGTTTATTCATCTTGTTAATTCATTCATTCATTTGAGTTTCCGTCAGCCTCATCATCGGAGAAAGCTTCTCTGAGCAGCATCTTCTGCTTAACATCTGACTGCATCGGAGTTTCTCTAAACTGAATAGAATCGTTGGGCGTTGGCCAGAATAAAACCTTCAAAGAGGACAAATCCCTCCCTTTCAGGAAGTAATGAATTAATCGAGATAAATCAGAGTATCATCTTTTAGCCGAGAATTTTTTCAATCGAGATATTTTAATCGAAAAGTTGTTTTCAGAGTTCTTTGACGCTGGTTCCTATTCCCGTTTGGTACATTTTGGAGAAATTTCATCAAAATAATAATTTTACAGAAGCCATATTAAGATGCATTTCGAGAACAACCTTTTTTTCTTAAGTATATATTACAATCAATTACAAAGAAAAATCATGTCGACACAAGACCTGTCGATCCACAAAGAGGCCGAATGCAGTATAACTGATATTTAGACAAATTAAAAATAAGCATCTTACTCCACAGGCATGAATATTCACAGGAGACTTGCATAAGTAAATTTATATGCAGACATTTACCTTGATACAACACATTATCCAAGCACACATGTACGCATATATACATGTATGCACGAACACAAAAACAGACATGCACATACACACAGACACACAAACATGCATATGATCACACACACACACACGCACACAAACATGGATATGGACACGCATATGATCACACTCACTCTCACTCACTCACAAACACATACACAAACACATACACACACATACACACACACACACACACAAAACACGATATGATATATTCTTTTCTTATCAAACACAGCCATATGCACAGCAATGAATCGAAAACATCCCTTCACCTATTTGGTCTTTCATAATTTATAGATATAAACCTTTAATCAATTTTCTTTAATTGCTTCCTTAATGGCTTACGAATGCATAATGAGCAGGGAGTTTTATCAAATGAAAGCGTTCCTAAGATTCATTGGCATATTTTGGCTTTTGACCGTTTACACTCTCACTGGCAGGGAAGAAGAAAGACACAAGATAATAAGAATAGCTTTAACCATGCAATAGTCGTCTATTTCTTTCACCTGTTACCCATTGTGAGACGTGGACGAAGGTGATATAAGGCTACGAGTAAAAATTGTATTTTCAAACATTTCGCCAACCCTATCAAATGCTTTCTTCCATTCGAAAGCAAAATGTCACTTGCATTTCTAGTTAAGTATATCTGGTTATTGGCTCATCTATAAACTCTATCAGCTATTTTCGTTTACATTGTCAATTAATTTGGTAAAATTGTACTTTACGTTACAAAACATTCGCCAAGTCTGATGAGTTTTACGAGAACAACACTATGCACTTTCATCATTGCGATGAGATGGATGATTGATAAAATGAAAGTAATTTTGAACTTGATTGTACACTGATCGAACATTTCTTAAAGAGTTCACAATCACAACAGGATTTTCACATTTTCTATTACCTTGACTTTGACCCATTTTCAAAATCTACTTGGGTCATACAAGGACCATTATACACACGTCTTGATTCTGACGTTTTGTCACAATATTTCTGACTAACAAACTCGACCAATTTCAACACCTTTCCCCCCGGACGCTGAAGTTCAAAAACTACAATCGAGAACGACAAGGCTGATAAAAAGGAGGGAAATGAATACTTAGTCAAGATCTGAAGTTCTTTTTGGTATGTACACATGCACTTATAAATGTACACACAAACGCTGTCACGCACACACACACGCACGTACACGCAAAGAAAGGCACAGATATACAGACACACACACACAGGCACAAACACACGTATACGTATACGCATACGTACACGCACACACACACACACACATTATATATATATATATACGCGCGCGCACACTTACACAAATTTATACACAAACTTAGACATACATTTACTCTCACATGTACACACACACAAACACGCACTTACTTTACACACACACACACACACGCGCGCGCGCGCACTGACATCCAATCCTTGACTGCTGATTTACATGTACCGGTCTTTCAGAGTAAAAACTTTCCTGAAAGACCGGTACATGAGAACAGTGGTAAAGGATGAAACATCAGCATTGGACCGGGGGGGAGGGGGGAGGGGGGGAGGGGAAGCAGTGATAAGCGGAGTCCCGCAAGGATCAGTATTGACACCTGGAAAGTTCTTGGTGTGTTTAAATGACATGGTAGAAGGTAGAATATCTACACTTGTTAAGATTATAAAAAAAATAAAGATGAAGAAGGTTTCAACTTGTTAGAAAAAGGTCTAAGCAATATATATCCCTCGATCCAAATAGGGAAAATGATCTTCAGTGCCAAAAAACGCAAGGTAGTAAATAAAATAAAAATAAAGATAATCAATGAGAAACGAGACAATTACAAAAGCAAAAGAGAAGAATTCTTGCTGTGTTGGTCATGATCAACTTGTCACAAGACAAATATATTAGCAAGACTGAGAGCGAGACGTACAGATTGTTGACAAGGAGATGATAAGAAATATATAGAATGCCTGATCCGCCTCTGATTACAATAGGCAGGAGCCGTGGTGTGGTCTCAGAATGAAGAATATAAACAAGATGGAGAGAATACAAAGAGCAGAGACCAAATTGGTTCTCAACCTTGCAGATAAACCATACAAGGAGAGACTGGAAGCGCTGGACCTGCCACCGTTAAACAAAAGAAGAGAAAGAGGTGACATGATCTTGGTGTTGAGGCCACTAAAGGCAGTTGACAAATCTGACAGAGATGATCTCTTGGTCTGGGACGGGAAGGCATGACGAGGTCATGGGAACGAATTGAACAGGACTAACATCTGAAGAATGTAAAGATTTTTTTTTAATTTTATACAGATGTATCAACTCCTGGAATATCCTCGATTATCTGGAGAAAGCTAGAAATATCAACAAAATTAAAAATGAGTGGGATAGATAAATAAAAAGGGACGGGCCTCCATGAACATAGCTTCTTTCCTGTAAACTACAATTAAATAACAAAACACACACACGTATACATACATACACACACACACACACACACGTACACACGCACGCACACAAACATTCAAAGACACTATCTCCAGCACACGAGTCAGGTTGCAAACACATAACTCTATATCACTCCCACACATATGCGTATATGTAAATCCTTATCTTTCCTTTTAGCCACTGTTTCTGTTATCATTAATAATCTTTTATTGCTGATATAATCTAAGCGGTACTGACAGTGCACGATGATGATCATATAATAAAGAGAGAGAGCGAGCGAGCGAGGGATCTTATGAGGACGCGATAGGGTTGCAAGGCGATGTCGACTTTATGAACAAAAATATTTGTATTTTGTTTTCATCTTACTTTACTCTTATGTTTTATTTTTCACTATGATTTCCTCTTGTTTTCCTGTGTTGGGTTTGCAACCGGTCTGGTGAATTGCTGTCGTCGTCAACATTGTCGTCGTCGTCGTTGTCGTCATTGTCGTAGTTTTTGTTTTTGTGTTGTTATATCATCATTATTTTTATATTTTCACATTGTTATCATTAGTTATCATAACGTAGCTATCATAACATTATAGTTATATTACCATTACTACGTTTTTATTATACTCTCACTTTATTGATATATGATGTTATAATCATTACATAATTACTATACAAATACAATTATCAAGCTACTAGCGTCATACTATTACTATTTTATTAGTGTTATTACACTACTATTATCATATCTTTACTATATCATGGTACAATATCATTATACTACAATACAATTATATCTTTGTATTTCTATCATATCATATTATATTGTTAAATGTTATTATATTATCACATCGCAAATACTACAGTTTATATATGATCATACTATTATACCTTATTTCTCTATTAACTCGTTTCAAAAAAATAATTCTTTCCCTTTGCACCCGCTTTATACTGCAAGAAGTATGGTGTTATGAAAATTAATAGAATGAGAAATGTGGAGACGAGGCAGAGAACTGGGGAAGGGAGATGTCGAATGAATCAGGGTCGAGTGCTGAGGTGGTTTGGGCATATCAAAAGAATGAAGGGAAACTAACAAATAGAATGTAAAAAAACAAAATTGCATGGAGTGAGCTAGAGAGGAAAACCGAGAATAAAATGAATAGATGAGATAAAAGGGTCTTTGGGTGTAAGAGCAATGTCTGTCGAGCAGAGAAGCGAGTAGGCGAAGGACAGGAAGGAGATTCTAGATGGATAAAGGAGTAACACTGTTTCATAATTTATCTCTGAATGGATGGCGAATGGATTAGATGACAGGTGAAGAGATGGGAGGTAAACCAGCTCCCACGACTGGACCCTACTATGGAAGAGCTGTGCCTCGCTGAATTGCTCTTGATCCAAGCAGCGTAGTGGGGAACAGGACCATCCTTTATCCCAGAGGTCCTGGGGTGAGAGGAAGGATTGTGTCGGTTTTCTTTACAATGTGAGTGTGTGGCTTGGCTCGGTCATCCCCCTTAACCCATTCAACTCCGATGACAAGATGTCTTGTCATTTGGTCAAATAAAACAAAAAATCATAATAAAACAACAAAATGTTTGATGATCAAACAGCACCAGAAAAATATGACGTCAGTCCTCGCGCGGTCAATCGACTGACGTCATATTTTTCTGGTGTTTGATAAAACATTTTGGTGTTTTATGATTTTTTGTTTTATTTGACCAAATGACGACAAGACATCTTGTCATTGGAGTTGAATGGATTAAGGGGAAAAGGCCTCTGGTATATTGCACACATACATATACCCACACGCACACACACATATATAACCATAATCATTACCATTATACTCATAATTTCTGCTACTACTATTACTACTACTATTACTACTACTAAAACTACTACTATTACTACTGCTACTAGTGCTACTCCTATTAATACTACTACTACTATTGACGGTGTGGTTTTGATTCACAGGCATCAGAACTCCAACATTTCATAAGTACTACTTTACTCATGAGGAGGCACAATTGCTGACAGCCGCACCTGACCCATGCTGTACATTAGAATGATACAAATATATATGTTCTTACTGATAAATATTTTATATATTTCTATACACAATAGTTCTCGTATAATGAAAGTAATGTTTTGTCAACACAACTAAGTTAGAAAAAAAAATAATTCAGCGTGACTGGAATAAATATGAAGGAACACTTCAGCCTTAAATAAACTAATTACAGATCGCCATCAAAAAGGTGAATTAATTCTTTGTCCCCACGTCGATCGACTCTTGCCGGGGGGCGCGTGGGCGAAACGAAGGGAATCGCCTGAAATTCAATTGATTTTTCTATCAATTTCGGTGATTTCAAGTCCTACTGAAATTTGGGTCACGCCAAAATTGGCTAAACGAAAGTGGTCGTACCCAGGATGGGCGTGGGACGCCCTTTCTCTCACACTCTCTCTCTCTCTCTGGCCTCAAACAAAAGGACTCGAACATGGAAAGTCGACCTCTTGGTCTCTCCTTGCCTCCCATCTCCCTCCCCCTCCCCCTCTCTCTCTCTCTCTCTCTCTCTCTCTCTCTCTCTCTCTCTCTCTCTCTGGTGTGATTTTCCATGAGGACAGAAGTGCCGGTGAGCGGTTTTTCTCCCTCTTTCACTATGGGGAACATGCAAAGTCCGTTGGGCGCGGGGCAATACCTGGAGGTCTGTCGGGGTCTGTTGGAGTTTACCCAAGTCCGTCTGATTCAGTCTGTCGGAATTTGTCGGAATCCACCTATTTCCTTACAGGGTTGGACGGTTTTCTTCCTAAGGAAGATCTTTTTCAACTTCGATTCGAAATGACACCGCTGGCAAAGTCTCCAGTGGTGTCGGGACAGGCAAATCCTAGGGTTCGCCCCTAAAATGAAATAAAAGAATTTAAAATATTATGAATAAAGATAAAATAAAAACAGGAGGTGCCCAGGTACAACGAAACCCATTACCTATACACTCATGTATTCAGATCCACTAGATTTTGGATTTGAACCCAGGTGGCCCAGAACCGTGGGAAGTTGGATTATGAAGAAAAAAAAAACGGAGGGGGGGGGGCTCCTGACTTGGATGCTTATCTAAGCAGCGTTGAAATTTTCTAAGAGTTTCCTTCGACTGCCTCTGGCTTCCCCTCAGGTGAATAAAATTGCCTGATAGCAGCCAGGACACAACTGAAGAGGTTGCTTAGTAACAGTTAAATGTATTATCTGAGCCAAAATTGTGTGACCTGAGGAATGAATTCGGCATCGCCAAGGACCCCCAAACGATTTTATTGAGCTAATTCCAACGCAGGAGGTACTTCGAGCCAGTATGGAGTACTGACCCATTCAGTTTTATGCTTAAGCAATACTTTATGGACTTGTTGACATCCCTACGGACCAGAGACACGCAGCATTAATCATATATTTGGAGATCAATCTTCGTTGAAGGAGTAATGTTGATTTTTTTTTTTTTTTTTTTTTTTTTTTCCCGATGTTCGGGTTGCCTCCCCGTTGCAAGAAGCATGCGGTGGGTCCTGGGAATCGAACCCACGACCACCTACGATCCAAAGACAAAGGGCCGCCTATAGAAGAGGACATCAGCCCCCGTGCTACTTAGAATGGGAAGCATCTGGCTTCAGGTTTAAAAGTTTGGGGGTCAATACATTTCATCAATGCGTCATTTTTCTGTTTCGAATGGGGAGGTGATAGCGAGGCGGCCGAGCGGACCAGGGCACCAAAATCTGAAGGAGAAAACGCGGAGGCACAAGGTTCAAAAGAACATAAAAATGAAGGAGTATGCAAGAGACTATGAGGCCTACACTAGGCAGTTCCATGTCCATTACCACCCGTCATCCCCATCTATAAAGTTGTCTAACCTTTTCTTAAGACAAGTGATAGTTTCAGCGCTCGCTACGTGGTTGCTAAGTCTACTCCATTCGTTGACCACCCTATTAGTAAACCAAACCAATTCAAACCAGCTTGAGTCAGTCAGCGTGTCTGGAAAGTATTCGTAAGTGTTCTGTATCTCCCCCTCCCCCCTCAGGGAATAGGCTTCTGCTTCCGTCTCTTGGTCATAAAGGCTTAATGACGACTTCCATTTACTCCCTGGATGTCCACCCACACTGGGCAAAGGTGACGTGAGGTTCTCCTGATTGTTGAATCCGCTTCCCATACCTAGAGTGATGTTATTCGTTCATTTTCTTCCGTTTAATGCCAAGACAATCTTATTCGACTTCGGGGGGAGATCATACCAAAGGGCTTCAATTATCTCGATTTCCATGTACACTGTAATCAACCTCTTTAGACAGATGGTTCTCACTAACTAAACATATATTTTTTCAGCCTAGGGCCCTCTAGCAGAAGGGGTAAATATAGATGCTTTTGATATATATATATATATGTATATATATGTATATGTATATATATATGTGTATATATATATATATATATATATATATATATATATTACTCTAAATATTAACAGATAGACAATATACTTTCTATGAAGTTTAGGAAAAAAATAAAATATGAATTCTTCAAACCTGTGTGTGTGTGCGTGCGTGCGTTTGTGCGTGCATGTGTGCATATACGTGTGCGTGTGTACATGTATGTGTACGTGTACACATGTACTTGTGCATGTATGTGTGCGTGTGAGCGTGTGTGCGTGTTCGCGCGCGCGGTGTTTTGATACTTCCCATGGTGATAATGAGTTCCTTTTTGAGCTGACCGTGGCGCCATTCTTGTCAATCATCATGATGGATTGTCATAATCTTCGCACTAATGATGCCAAGGTGCTTATGGACTGCTACTATTTATGATAACAAGGAAAACTCTCATCTCTGCTCATAAGGAAAGATTCGTTTTTTTCCCAATTTTGCTTATTTACCTATTCATCGAGTTATCCATTTATCCCTTTATTTATTTATGCATTTACTTTTTGACTCAATTATTCGACGATTTTTTCTAACTTACTGATATAAATTTGCATATTTCCATCCATCTGTGTAGATGTTTACTTTGTTATGATCTCTCAGATTGGCCTGGAGATTTTTTTTTTTTTTTTTTTTTAATCAAAACAAAGGCCAGGTGACGACGGAGCCTTTATTGGCGCGACGTTTCGCTCGTTACAACCTTTATCAAGTATGTAGTCAAGTCGTGATACACACATCCTCTGAGAACAAACAGAAAGACCCGAGGAAACGGAGTGAGGTCATTGAAGCCTCGGAAAGGCTAAGGAGGAGAGTGAGCAATTGTCCATGTCCCTTTATTAGTACGATGTTAACGACAGACGAGT
>NC_134786.1:72525314-72527814 GCF_046742065.1 Oratosquilla oratoria
ATGTGTATGTACACGTATATATACATAATGTATGTATATATGTATATGTACAAGTACACGTATATATACATATGTATATATGTATATGTACAAGTACACGTATATATATATATATATATATATATATATATATATATATATATATATATATATATATATATATATATATATATATATATATATATATATATATATATATATATTATATATATATATATATATATATATATGTATGTATATATATGTATATATTATATATATATGTATATATATATATATATATGTATATATTATATATGTATATATATATATAATATATATGTATATGTGCATGTACACGTATACAGTATGTACTACATGTGCATCTACAGTATATTTATATATACAATATACATGTATATGCATATGTATATATATGTATTTTGCTTGAAACCACGAGGAAATCAAAGATCGGAATACTTAACCTTTTCGTCTAGGACATTTTCAAAGTACATTTTCAAGGTACTTTGAAAATGTCTTAAATAGACGAAAACGTTCAGTTTTTCGATCTTTGATTTCCTCGCAGTTTCAAGCAAAATACTTTTATTCACGTGTTTTATGTGATTACTATTGCATGTATATGTATATACGTATATGTATATATATATATATGTATACATGTATATGTATATGTAAATATATGTAAATGTATATGTTTATGTATTTGCATATACATTAAATCAAACAAGTGAAACAGGAAATCTGTATATGCTGGTATCTCTTCAGCATACTTAGGTAAAATATATGGACAGAATGATGAGCGATCCGTTTTGTTCAAATTTGTTCTTCAATGTCACATGTCACATATAATTCTTGTTACATTCAAGAAACCTGCAGCACTGTTTTAAAATGCATTTAGAAACAAACAATCATAAGATGGATGACATTTTTGCAAAAACGTCGCATCGATAAGCTCGATCATTCATAGAGAGTTGATATTGTTAAGGAGTGACTATAGCTTACAGGCCCTCGATTTCCTTACCTTGTTCCCCTTGTTGCCGTTTATACTGCTTATACTGCTCTAGATTTCGAGTTCCTAGTTCTTGGTCTTGCTTCTCTTGTTATTCGTTTTATTTTTGTTCTTGTTTTTTTTGTTGATCTTCTTCATCTTGCTCTTCTTCTTCCTGCTCTTCTTTTTGCTCGTTTTGTTGCTGTTGGTTTTATTTTTGTTCCTGTTTTTCTTGTTGCTCTTCTTCATGCTCTTTTTGTTGCTTCTTCTTCTTCTCTTTTTTGTTCTTCTTGTTGATCTCTTTACTATTATTCTTGTCCTTCTTGCTGTTGCTGTTGTTGTTGATCTTATTGTTCTTGTTTTTGTCCTTGTCCTTCTTATTGCTCTTGCTGTTGTTTTTCTTCTTCATCCTGTTCTTCTTTTTTATTATTTTTGCTGTTATCCTTTCAGCTGACCTCGTTATTATTCTTGTTCTTCTTGTTCTTACCGCAGTCGTCATCGTCGTCATCATCTTCGTCGTCGTCATCATCTTCGTCGTCGTCGTCGTCGTTGTCGTCGTCGTCCTTGCTCTCGCAACCTCCACATCCCACAACGTCGTTTCTGGTGACCTTGTATCCGTTCTTGCATTCACTCTTATTTATTTATTTACCTGTCTATTTTTTTATCTATTATATATATTTATTTATTCATTATCTATTCATTTGTTCATTTATTTATCTACTCATTTGTTTATTTACCTTTTTTAACGGAAACGTGATGATTGTGCACTGGAGAATTGAGCGGCCGTTTTAATTACTCTTATCTTTCGTTGTCCTTGTTCTCGACTTTTTATTATCATCTTCATCACCTTTGCAGGACATATTTTAGATATTTCAATGACACCCTTAAGGACCAAAGTTACGTAGCATTATCTTATGATTGGAGATTAGCCTTTACTGAAACAGGAGTGATGATCGTTTAACTTGCAACATCGCTCCGTCGTGTTAACCTCCTCCTCCTCCCTTCTCTCTTGGACCATTCCTATGACTCGCAGAGATGATTTATCATCACTCTTATTATTATCATTATTATTTGCAATTACTGTTTGTTACTGAAAAATACTCTTTCTCACCTTTGTTATCTTATCATTATCGTCAGCATCACCATCAAGGCCATCATTGTTTCATCATTACTATGATCACCATAATTTCATTACCATGATTACTTAATAATTTGTTTCTTTATTACTATCATTACTACTGTTATATGAATTGACTCTCCTGAAATGGTGATATTCCTCTGAGGCTTTATTCTGACTAAAGCCCACGAGTTTATTCAGTTAAGGCAAGGCCCCGTATCAAAGGGGAAGAATGCAATGAACGAGAATGGTAGAGAGCACAGCAGGGCCAATACTCAGACACGCGGACGGTCAGAATGGTAGACTAAAATGGTAACGAGGAGCTCACATTTCCGTTGCCAACAATTCACCAACGTTTCTATCCTTATAGACACTATCGCGCCGTTGACAACGGG
>NC_134786.1:72535314-72565314 GCF_046742065.1 Oratosquilla oratoria
ACCACAAATGATAATCGCCCATCCTTTCGTAGTAATGAATGTTTGGGCCAGTGGCAGCCATCGGTACTTCTCAACCTGAGGACTCGAGCTCAAATATCTTTTTCACAATTGCAAACTCTATACGTGTATGGGAGTTTCAGGCGAGGAATCAACTCCACGGGGCGCATAGTTGCGATCGAAAAGGTCACCTTTGCCCAAAGTGGTCGGGTAGCCAAGGCAGTCCAGTCCCTTCAGTACGGTGGCGATGCACGACAGGGGAAAGCGTCACGTGATTCCATTCACCTGAACGAAAATCAGGCGGTCCCCAGCCTGAACAGGCTATGGGTCCTTCGAGACCCCGTCCCGCCAGGACCTGCCGCCCCTCGAGTGAACGAAAGTGCCTGAGACCTAATTAGGTACATTTCTTATGTATATTTCTAATGACCATCACTGGGGAGTCTTTCATTCGAAGAAAACATTCATCTTTGGTCTGTGGATGTCTATGTCTGTTCCTGTGCCTCTGTGCCGATGTCTGTGTCTGTGTCTGTGCATTTCTACATCCGCGAGTCTGTCCCCGACCTCGTCATGGGTCTTAGAGGTCTCCCGGGAGCTCATCTTTGAATTGCAATCCCCCAATGCAAGCAGCGTTTTTCTTGCAGAGGCTTAGCCTGCAAGAAGCTGCCGCTGGCGCGCGCGCGCGCACACACACACACACACACACACACACACACACACACACACACACACACACACACACACACACACACACACCAGAGGGTGTTGGGGCGAATCATCAACTAAGCTCCCGCGTTGAGATTTGATAAGTTCGATAAAGAAAAGGAAAGGAGCTTAGGGCGGAGACAAGACGACAGCCAAGAGCGACGAGGAGAGACGCAAACAAATATTATCATGCGCGGAGAAGGATCCCCGTTCAACCCCATCCGTACCGGGTGGCGATTTTCATGAGGTTCTCACGGCAGCCAGTCTATTCTGTTCATCTCCAGTGGCCTCCTAATTCAATATAGGAATTTACCGACGTCCCTACGGTCCAGAGTCACGTAGTAGTATTCTACGACTGAAGACTAATCTCTGCTTAATAAAGAATTCTGATCACGTTTAACTTCGACTCTCCGAGTAATTCAGGGCTCTTGCAATCAACTGTGCACACTTGCAAATGAGATGTCATAAATGTGGAGGCATAAAAGATATGTTTTGAATCATAATCTATTATTATTGTTTTGACTTGTTTACACCCTGTGGTGGGAGAGCCTTGCGTGTCGTCAAAGGCATCCTGATAATAAATATCAAACGTCAAATGGGGCAGTGAGGGGACTACCATTGCTTCGTAGGAATCGTTCAGACAAATCATAATGCTCCACAATATGTCTACACTGATTCAGTTCCAATATATCATTTTGTGTATTTGATTACTTACTCTCTTTATTTACTTGTTTGTCTATTTTTTCCGGTCTCAGTATAGACTTAATGGCATACTCTCGTCACGACAATTCATTGTAACAGGAAATGACTAAACTATATGCTTCTCCTACACAAGAAGGCAGCCCGGTGATCTGAACACATTGGTCGCAAGTGTGACAGCTTCAGCTGCAGCTAAGCTCCCCCTGCCGTAAACTCCTTCAGCACGAAGACGCCTTTCATAGGCCACTTCGTATGACGTCAGACGGTTTCATTCAAGTGTGGGAAGGACTCAGGGACCCTGTCAGAAAGAAGTAGAGTTGTTTTTGAACACCCAGGGACACACTTGCAAAGGGGTTCCTGTGTGCCGGGGACAAATCACTCCGAGGCCACCCAAGGATAGGTCAAGGCTTGGGGGGGGGGGATGGTGGGTCAGAGGGGCTCCCGGGGGAGGCCAGGAGGCTGAGGAGAGGGCACGGCGGTTCGGAGGGCGCGTGTGGAGGGGGACGGGGGGACGGGGGGAGAACAGGTACGTGGGAGGGAAGGAAGACAGTAGGTTGTCCGGTTGAGAGGGACAGGATGACGAGGGTGCGCAGGACGGTGGAGGAGAAGGGTGTAAAGGTTACTGGGAGCAGCAGCACGAAGAGGAAGAGAAGGCGAAAGAAATGAGGAGGGAGAGGAGGAGGTGCGAGGAAAGAAGAGAATGGAGAGGAGGAGGAGGAGGGGGTGAGTAAGGAGGAGAATGGAGAGGAGGAGGAGGAAGAGGAGGAGAAGGAGGTGGAAGTTGTGCTAACGTTTGGGAGAAGATGGCGGTAGTAAGTTCCTCCGAACCGGCCACTAAAAAAAATAAGTAAATAAATAAAACAACAAATAAAAAATAATAAAAAAAAACGTGAAGATGGGGGGGGAGGCTCCTTGGAGGAGAGACAGGGAGGTGAGGGAGGAGGTCCTTGGGGGAGTGTTGAGGCAGTGTTAGTTTGGTGGGGGGAAGGAGGGAGAACGGTCATCTCCCCCAATTTAGCCCCCCCCCCAGCCACGACCAAAACTGAAGCGACAACAAGAACAACCTCCATTCACCAAAATCTGTCGCCAGGCATTTCTGTTCAGCTGAGGGGAATCTTTGGATTCCAAATGATGTCTTCTAGTTTAACTTTTGCCGCGCTTCTCTCTTTCACCTCGAGATGAGGTGGAAATGGAGCGCTAAGGAGGACAGAATATGTTAGCTTTGTACAAATCCAAACGTTTCGACTCCTTAGGCCCTCTTCAGTGAAGTAAGCCCCAATGGATCCAAATGTTTGGATTTAAATTAAAGTTCATAATCTGTCCTTAGCGTTTTATTGCCTGTATAACTCCTGTCAGTCTTGATGTACACGTGGCATAAGACCCCCGTTTTGTCCCGGAGATCCAGGATTATCATTATCATCATTTTTCACTTATCTATTTAGTCTTTTATCTTTCTTTATTTATTCATTTTTTACCATAGTGCTCGTTTCACTCATTGCCGGAACGTCTAAGTTACCGTCAAATTACCGATGATGGAGGCAAGGCAGGCAGGTCGTTTGTAAACTGATGGGAGCTGTACTCATGAGGGAAGGATCCCCACCGGCTGAATGAAATATTCAGCCGGTAGTTGAATAAAAATCACACACACACACACACACACAAAATCGTACCAGAAAGATCATGAGAACTTATGTCTAGTGTGACAGGGGACCTTAATCCGCGTCTGTGCCCACAAGGGTCAGGATAAGGGTTAAGAATACTGGAGGCAATTAGCGCGAGTAATGGCCTGGTTGTCACCCCCCCCCCCCCAGTTACGGGGCGAAGGAGTCGCCTTTATCACCCCGGGGAGAGGGGGAAAGACAAAGTGCTGAGCCGGGAAGGGCGCGCGCGCGCAGACAGACAAACGGCCGCAATCAAAACAATTAACGAGGTGCAAGGGGAGCTGACAGTCTGTGGCAGAAAGAATGGGGGGGGGGGAGTTTGGCCCCGGCTCGGTCTTGGGCCAACGAAGACCTTCAGAGTCTTTCTTCTGGCCAATTCAAAAATAGATATCATTTTTCTTGTAGGGCAAAATAGAATAATTAGTGGAATACAGTGGGGGGCAGGGACAGATAAAAAAAATACAATTAAACTCTCTCAACCAAATAAGCATTTTGTATTGGCTAACAACAAACAGCTTTATTTAATTGATGATTATCCATTCTCTTATTTCCTACTAGGCAGATGGAAAAAAAATCAATTAATCAAAACGAAACAAAAAAAGTTGATATGTAATAAGCTGCTGAGAAGCCTCAGCATTGTAACACAGCAGGTGAAGGCTGGACTGGCCTTCCCATGGATCAAAAGGTCCGACAGAACTCGATCAACAGTAGGAGTTTGGCAGTGGGAGTAGCGATCCAACAGCATCAATTAAAATCCTGATACCAACAACGATATACCGGGTGGTGAGTGGGAGTTGGTGGTGGTGGTGGTGGTAGTGATGGTGGTGAATGTGGTGGGAGAGGGTGGGTTAGGGGCGTCTGCTAATTAACACCGATCGTGGGCGTGGGTGTGTGGGCGAGAAGAGACGGCCCTTCGCATGGCTCTCTCTTATTATAGATATCTTAACTACAGCAAAAAAAAATCACTTGTCTATTACACTCTAACCCCTTCCTCCCCGTGGGCTTTCGTGGGACAGGGAGGCTTGTCCTGCTGGCGCCAGCCGATTTTATTCATCTCCGTGGCCACCTGTAGACGTCATTTCCGCTTTACCTCAACTGACCCCTTCCGCCAGCCGCCAGCCGATTTCATTCATTCCCGTGGCACCCCGACTCGGTGGTGAAGAGGTTCCGAGCACTCAAGGCCCGCAGTCTTTCGAGAGCAAGTCGGCAACACCTCGGCAAGCTGGATTTATGATATCACGCATATCACAACTGCATGGCGGCAATTGTATCATGCTTATACTGGCATGATAAGCCCAGGGACCAATGACGGGTACCTGTTTGTAGTGGTCATGCAAGGAGGACAGAAGAGCTGCTGCCTAGTTTCGAAACTCGTCAGCCTCCTCACCTCCATCAGGAGGTGCAACCCTGAGGGCCGACACCCGGTCTCCGGAATGAGCACAGGATCTCTGTCTATCAACTTCAATTGTATTTCTTGCACCTTTTCACACATGGGAAACTGAAAACAGGCGGCTGTTACTTCCCTTCTACATCTTTCGGCCGGTTTCGTAAAAACAGTCCCACCCCAATGCAACGCATGTATTTGAAATAGCGACAGAAACCAATAGATAAATGAAATACAGTAATAAGTGAACAAGCAAGTGATAAATTAGGAAATGATTAAATGAATATGTAAATAGATACACAAATGAATAAATGAATTACATGAATATGTAAATACCGATATAAACAAATGAACAAGTCAACTGCAGAGGTCCCCTTCGGTGTGTCTGGGCTTAAAAATTCTCCAAGAAAGGATACCGAGGTCGATGTTTTTGCAAATGATACTAACGTTTCTATTTTTTTTTTTTTTTTTAAGAATTTGGAATGCTGAGATGATGTCACGCCCTTACGTGAATAAAGTTTCCTGTCTGTATTTTTAAGGCACGCCCTGCGTGAATGTGTGTTGTGTATTATCATTAATGTTATTATTGTCCCTTGTGGAAATAAATTTTGTATATTTTCATAATATGTATGATAAACCATTACACAATACCCGTCTGTTGGGGTGCGCTTCGAATACGTTCTGTCAGATGACGCCAAGCTCAGAAAACGTTAAATATTTTGACGCGAAAGCATATTCCTCTTTCCCATTGGTTGGAGGTAGCTGAACTACCTTGTTTAGACACGTATCGACATCCAGGAAACGTATTCACATATTCCCAGGCTATATAAGGCCTGGCAGAGAGCGACTACAAAGAGAACCAACGCGGAGATTCAAGTAGAGAAAACAAGAGATCAAAGAAGACTAGAAAAGAAGCAGACGCCCATGGTTCATCTGAATCTAAGTAGATTTTTTCCTATATTCGTCGATTATAATAACTCAACTAAACAAGTCCTTTGGATTTCTACGATTGCACTACGCAATCTTCGAGTACCGAGACCGTGAATTGGCAATATCTAAGCGAAGTGCCAACCTTCGCTTTTCCGAATTATTTCGGACATCTAGACTAAAGCTAAGTACGACTCTACACACTCTTTCCCTTTCTCTGTTATTTCTCGACTACGAAACATCAACAAATCTCCTACGTGATCCCGACTACCAGAAGATTCCCCTACCAGATGTTATCGTGCATCAGTCTTCCCTCAAACAACCTATATGTTCCCGAAACTTGAAGATTGGACCAGACGACTTTCCATTGGTGCGACTTCTAGCAACCAGTGCTACTCAAAGTGGTGGTCCGCGGACCGGTGCCGGTACCTGGCGAGCCATCAGCTACCAGTGCGCGGCCAGTGTCCAGGCCATGCTAAGGAATCATTTGAGGAATTGGGAGAATTTGAGTAATTTCAAGGAAATTCTAGGCAGCGATAAGTTGTTGGAGCTGGCTGCTGACGGAGGATTGAAGAGGCGTTTCGAAACTGCAACATCACTTGGTTAATTTTGGATAAAAGTGAAAGCAGAATATCCTGAGCTTAGTGAAACTGCTCTGAAAATTTTTCTCCCCTTTCCTTCAACATACCTCTGCGAGACTGGCCTCTCAACCATGAGTATTATTAAGACAAATTGCAGAAATAATATGGATATTGATTCTTCATTGCGCGTGGCACTGTCCTCAATTGAACCACGACTGAATAAACTGACGAAGAAGAAGCAGGCTCACCTTTCACACTAGTAGATTAAGGTTATATAATGTTCATCTTTGTGTTTTATAAACTGCTGGTTATTTTTCTCTATTAATCTATACGTTTTGATATTGTATTATTTGTTTACAAAATAAATGGAAAATGAAAAAAATTGTCAGCTTTTATTAATTTCATTATATATATGGTTTCCGGTATAAATTAATGTTACTAAGAAATATTGCCGGTACGTGGCACATTGAAAAAATAAATGCCGGTCCGCCACATCAGATAGTTTGAGAAGCACTGGTCTACACCATAATCAACATTTCATTTCGCCCATCTGTTCTTACGTGCCGCATATACAACTACCTACTCTACCTGGTAACTGTTTAAGTATCCATTTATAATCCGTGCAACATATAGCTTGATGTATATTGCTATTTTCTTTTCTTTTTTCTCTTACTCTATGTCCATTTGTGGTTTTGTGTGTCTATTTTACTGTTGTAAATGATAATTAATTTAACGAGAAGTTTAATTATCCTGCCTGACCTGTCACTCGTACGAGCTGCGAACGGTCTTAATTTTTTTCTTTTTTTTTCGTGTCTCGACTAGCCTGGCCCATTGGTGGGTCGTGACAGATGATATTATGGAAATTTCTATGTGGTACGTTTTCTCATACTGGAAATATCTTCCACATAAGCCTATTACTAATACTTAGGAAAGGTTAGGGAGCCCAAATAAGAGTCAGAATGTATGTGTGTGTGTGTGTGTGTGTGTGTGTGTGTGTGTGTGTGTGTGTGTGTGTGTGTGTGTGTGTGTGTGTGTGTGTGTGTGTGTGTGTGTGTGTGTGTGTGTGTGTGTGTGTGTGTGTGTGTGTGTGTGTGTGTGAGAGGGAGAGGGAGAGGGAGAGAGACAGAGAGAGAGAGAGAGACAGGGGCAGAGACAGAGAAGAGACAGAGAAAAGACAGGCAGGGACAGAGAGAGAGACAGAGGCAGAGACAGAGACAGTAACAGAGACAGACACAGATAGACTAAAAGACTGAAAGACAGAGAAACAGACAGAGAGGCAGAGAGACAAACAGAAAGGCAGAGAGACCGACAAACAGCAAGAGAGATAACATGGGACGGGGACCCCTGCTGAAGGCAGCCTGACCAGCCAGTCCTACAAGGAGTGTCTGCGTATTTACTCGGTCGTCCAATTTTACCAAGTTTTATCAAGAAACGAGCGAAGGTTATCGAAAGCAGAGTCCTTGGCAGGCTCCTCTGTATCTGAGCGATTTGTGCCCTCCGGTCGCCAAGAAGGATAGACCTGGAGAACGAGTTAGGAGGAGGCGCCAAGCAGGAGAAAAACTGGAGACTCGGAAGGAGGAGGAGGAGTAGGAGGAGGGGGAGGAGAAAGACGAGGAGGAGGAGGAGGAGGAGGACGAGGAGGATGAGAAGTACGAGGAGGAGGGTTAGGAGGAGAGGATTAAGAGGATGAGGAAAAGGAACAGGTGAAGAAGGTGAAGTAGAAGGAATAGGAGGAGGAAGAGAAGGAGAAAGAGGAGGAAAAAATACAGTAGGAGACCAAGGAGCTCTAGATGGAAGAAGAGGAGGAGAAAGAGGATGAGGCGAATAAGGAGGAGAAAGAGGAGGAGAAAGAGAAGGAGAGGAAAAGAAAAAAGAGGAGAAAGAGGAGGAGAAAGAGAAGGAGAGGAAAAGAAGAAAGAGGAGAAGAAAGAGGAGGAGAAGAAGGGGAAGGAGAAGGAGGAGACGAAGGAGGAGGAGGAGGAGGAGTACGAGGAGAAGCAGTGAATCAGTGGTAAAAGGAGGACGAGGAGGAAGAGGAGTAGGAGTAAGTGAACGAAAGAGATTTCGTTTTGTCCGACCCTCACGTTTTGTCCGACTCAGCAGAATAGAATCGTCTGGCTCTTGTTAAAACATAAACACGTGATGTCCAACTGTTGTTCAATATTGATCATTTCCAACATTCAAAACATTTCAATATTTAACAAAAATGTTCCAGATTTTCAGAGTCCTTCTGGCATCCGGGAATTTTTAGTTTTTTGAATTCTTTACTTAGAACATTTCCGAATTTCAGAAATTCCCAATAAAGGAAACAATTTCTTCGTCCCCATGACACGGTTAGCCTCGAAGACCATCCAAAAAGCGGATTAAGGCGCAACCCCGGTCAGCTCAAAGAGAAGCGAACACGAAGTTAATCCTCTCCATGCCAGTTGGGTCATCTAAATGTGGAATATTTGTGTTCTGCTTAACACAAGACGACTTGTTCGCTTTTCAAAGCAACCTTCGTTGTCAGAAGGCGAGTCAACCTTTGACATCAACTTTTTTTGCAACCCAAGAGGCAACTTCTCAAGAACTTTATTCTGGTGAAGGTCGGGTGCTCTCATTCAGATTCACCAGAATCCTGAGTCTATGGGCTCTGGACAACGTTTCTACATAACGTTTCATCTCCGTTTCAACGTTTCTAGCTGCCGTCATCCCACTTAAAGGACACCCCCGCCCCACCTCAACGTTTCAGAGTTACAGAAAAACTCGCTTTATCGGCGAAATTTCTTTACATATATTCTTCTTGGCTGTCGCCAGGTGATTTTATTAACTTTATAGGAAACCCTCAGAGCGTTTAAGTGTTAAACTCGGAGATAAGGTGGAAGGAGCCGGATAATGGATAAGTTGGATCGCAAAACGGGCGCGAGATAAGGATCCTGATTCCACGTAAAAGGATCACGTGATAGCATAAGCGAAAAGGGCCGTGCGAATTCATCCGCACCTTCCCTGCCCGTCTGTCTATCCAGCCTGTCTGTCTGTCTGTCACGTGGTCTGGCCCGTCTGTCCCGTTACTCTGTCTGTCTGTCTGTCTTTCCCGTCTGTTCTGTCTCTCAGTCTGGCCCGTCTGCCTTTGTTCCCTTGGACCCCCAAGCTTAATTGTCCTTCAGGGAACTTGTAAGTCAATGTCCTCCTCCTGCCTATTGCCCAGATTCAAGGAAAGCCTCCCCCAGCCCCCCCCCCACACCTTCATATGTCCTTCACTCACTCTCTCCCGCACTCTCTCCTTCACTCATTCTCTCACTCACTCTCTCCCTCCTTCCCTTTTTGTCCGCCCCTCCATATCTGTCTCTCTCCTCTCCATATATCTCTCCCCTTCCATATCTTTCTCTTTCCCCTTCTTTATCTCCCTCCGCTTCCATCTCTCTCTCTCTCTCTCTCTCTCTCTCTCCCAGCCTTAAGAACATAAAAATGAAGGAGACTGCAGGAGACCATAAGGTCTACATTAGTTAGTTCCATGTCAATGACCACCTGTCATCCTCATCCATAAAGCTGTCTAACCTTTTCTTAAAACAATCGATAGTTTTAGCGCTCACTAACTACATGGATACCAAGTCTATTCCATTCGGTGACCACACATTTAGTAAACTTGCCTATTCCCTTCTTAAGAAATCTAAATTTGTCCAATTTAAGTCCATTATTGTGAGTCCTGCCCTGTTGTCTTAACATGATGACCTTGTTTGCGTCACCCTTGTTAAAGCCTTTGATCCACTTGAACACTTCTAATAGATCACCCCGCACTTAGCGTCTTTCCAGAGAGCGTAAATTAAGGTACCTAAGCCTCTACTCGTAAGGTAAATTTCTGAGCCCATTTTGGTCATTTTCCTCTGTACCGATTCTAGTGAATTGATGTCCATTCTGTAGGACGGAGACCAAGACTGTACTCCAGAGTCAAGGATAGGTCTAACTAACGCTAGACTTTGATTATAATTACCTCTGCACTTCTATTCATAACCATCCTAGCAATGAAACCTAACGCTCTTTTAGCTTTATTCCTGGCGCTAATGCACTGTTTCCTGGATTTAAGGTCAATACTCACTAGAACTCCCAAGTCCCTCTCGCAGTCGGTTTTCTCTTTCGGGGTTGTGTAGCCCTAGAGGTTCAACACGCTGCACTTTGAGATATTGAAGCATATTTGCCATTTCACCAGCCATGTGCACCTTTTGTTAAGATCTTCCTGTAGAATCTCGGTGTCGTCTCCTGACCTAATTAGGCATCCTATTTTAGTGTCGTCCGCAAACTTACTAAAATCACTATTAATCCCATTGTCCAAGTCGTTTATGTACATAATGAACAATAAGGGACCCAAAACTTAGCCCTGGGGAACTTCACTAGAAGCACTCCATCATTTAATTTTACACCTTTATGGTGACCCGCTGTTTTCTGTCACTGATCTAAGCTCTAATCCTTTCAAACACTTTTCCTCCTATCCTCTCTCCATCTCATTTTTTCTCACCCCTCTCTCTCTCTCTCTCTCTCTCTCTATATATATATATATATATATATATATATATATATATATATTAGATGTGTATGTATGTGTGTGTGTGTGTGTGTGTGTGTGTGTGTGTGTGTGTGTGTGTGTGTGTGTGTGTGTGTGTGTGTGTGTGTTCATATACATATACACTATACTCCACCACCTTTCCCTCTGTCCACCTCTCCCACTCCCTGTTGTTTTGCCTCTTACTCGTTGTCTGCCTTGTAGTCTCTTTCTGCAAACCGTGTGATCAACTGACACATTTTTCATTCGAACTATCTCAGGGATGTAAAATAAACACACGCACGCATGCACGCACGCGCACGCTCATACACATACGCGTACACACACGCACACAAACATACACAAACACACACACACACAACACTATATATATATATATATATATATATATATATATATACATATATATATATATACACATATATATATATATATTACGCTTTTGTCTGTATTGTAAGATGTAAACATTGGTGAACACATTCATCATTTCTCCCCAGGAATGGAGACAGAGCGTGAGTGTAGGAGACCAAGAAGAGGAAGAAAGGAAAGAGAGCGAGAGGGAGAGGAAGAGAAAGAGGAAAAAATCGAACGAAAATAAAACAAGTTGGCGGGGTGGGAGGGGGAGGGGGGAGAGAGAGATGAGGGAGAAGAGGAAGTTGGAGAAGGAGGAGTCTGAGGCACCGAGCTTTAGACTGACAACCAGACGGATGGATTGGGGCAGTCCATTGGCGCCGATTGACACATCGACGGCGGCCGCCCCGAGACCTCGCGGTCGCGTCTTCCGATGTGACGATAGGCGCGCGAGAGGCGAGCGAGCCAAGTCCCTATAACGAAACAAGTTCCTATAACGAACTCGAGGCATATGGATCCAGAACCGGTTGGGCAGATGTGAGGAAGGAAGAGTCCAGACCGGATCGTCTAGTGTGCTGAGCATGACGGGCAGCAGATGCACGGAATGGTTGGTGCCTCATCCAAGGGCTATGTGGACTTGTAATTCGCAGTAGCAGCTTATAGCGGTCAAATGAAGTCTGTTTAACCGAATGATGTGTATAAAGTATATACCTATATTCAAGTGTGTGTGTGTGTGTGTGTGTGTGTGTGTGTGTGTGTGTGTGTGTGTGTGTGCGTGTGCACACAACATAAAATCATACACACACACACACATTATGTTTATATCCAATTTATATATTTATCCAACTTATATATTTATATGTGTTGTGAGCTTGAACATAATTCGCTTCGGGTTTCGGAGCAAACAGCAGTCACCTGTGGCCGTTAGGACTCGAACTCGGGTCCACGCATTGCGAGGTGTGGACGAAACCAAAGCGCCACAGCGGGGGGTATCCAAATTCGAATAATAAATCAACAAAATCATCCTAGAATATAAAAGAAACAGACTTCTAGATAAAAGGCACGAGTCCTTCCTCAATAACGTCCACACAATCATAGTGGCTGCAGGAATGTGGCGGCGTTGCTGCTGCTTGACCACATTTTATACAAACAAAAACATCAGACTTAATCCTCGTCGCAGGCTGTCGGTTCCACTTTCGTTCAAGCAGAGCGCTTTTTGATTTCGAAAAGAATTCTATTACTGCACCCAGGCCATAAAACGACACTCAACGAGATTTTTATTTGATTGTGGGAGGCATAATAGAATTTCCAAATGAAAATCTCCTCCCAGGAAGGGATGTGGCATGCCATTCCGGTGCAACCAAAGAAAACAAATGTCCACTACATTATGGAACATGATTTATATTTCTGACATATTAGCACAGTCACTACCAAATTCTTGTCGCCTTTCTTGAAGCCAAGTATATAAATGTATTCTATAGAGGCTATAGTCGAATTTTTAAAACACGGAAGCAAATTGCTGTATTGTCCTTTTTTTTTTTTTTGGCTGCTTGTTTTATTTTGTATTATTTTCCTCTACATCCAATTTTGTAATGGACCAAAAAGGCTTTCTGCCGGCATCCTACGACGTAATGATAGTGTAAAATCGTCGTAAAAGGCTGCTATATTTATGCCATTTCAATAATAAGCAAAAAACTTTATTGCAGCACAATTCATTGGCAGAAAAATGTATAAAATGTTCAGCAACCTAAACTTATATTTCCAGACCTGAATTTCGAAAAGGCAGGAGGACCTTTGGTGGTGGTTTACTGATGCTGAGTAGTAATATCCATTTAGTCAAGTTTTCACATCTGTGAACGTGATTGTAGCACAGTTGACCTAAATCCTTTCAAGATAACGAAAACGCAAAGTGAGGTCACAGCGGCAGCTAATCACCTCCTGGTGTAAGCTCACGTGTTTTTTTTTTCTACGATTTGTCGGAAAAGGTTAACCATTCTAGTCAGTGTGCACCAGGTTCACATGGTGGTAGTGGTACATACATTCAGTGTGTGTAAAAATTGTCACAGTATTATGATATCATATGTAAAAGACTGGACGATTTCAGGCCAGGTTCATGTCTCGGATCCATCTAGAACCGAATCCTTCAGACCAGAGAGGCACTTAGAATATCATAACTGTGCCGTCAAGCGATTTTATTAAATGTGCATGGTCATGCCTTTCGGTAGTAAAGGGCTTCAGCCTTTATCGACTAACAAAGAAGATTTATATTCTTTGGAACGTTCCCTTTCACAACAAACACAATTTTATTCGAAAAACGTGAACATCAGTACAATCGAAACCCTTTTACTCAGGAAGAAGAACAGAATCAATGATATTAATGACTGCACACACACACACACACTTAACAATTAGACCATATAAGGACAATCCGCCTAAGTTCAGTTCCATGTAATCAAATAGACCTTCGATGTACCCACGCATATTGCCAACAAAGACTTTAAAAAAACGAAGTGGTACCATTAAGCACTTTTTCTGTTCAGCTCAATTATACAGCTGGTAAATATGCGTGAGTAGAATAAATGTACCGGCATACTACATGGCCACAGGCACGAACCAAGAGCAAAATACAAATTTGCAAACAAAGAATTTGTGTACAAATAGAAGTTGTTCAGATAAGCCTTAAGCCATAGACACGAACCAAGAGCAAAATACAAATTTGTAAACAAAGAATTTGTATACAAATAAAAGTTGTTCAGATAAGCCTTAAATATGTGTGTCTATATATATATACATATATATATATATATATACATATATACATACACACACAAACACACACACACATATATATATATATATATATATATATAATATACATATATATACATATGCAATTAACCACTAGGAAGATGAATTGAAAAAATAATTATATGACTCTCCCTGCCCACACAATAATCAGTCTTATTAAATTATGTGTTTTGGATTCAAATTTTGAATTTAATGGTGAATTCTATGTGCATAGATTTGGAATGGGAATGGGGAATCCCCTGTCTCCAGTCTTGAGTAATTTGTATATGGAATTTTTTGAACGAGATATTTTACCAAATATTCTTCCAAAGAATGCCATTTGGCATATATATGCAGATGATATATTGTGAATGTGGCCAAATAACCAAAACTTAGACAATTTTGTGTTAAAACTAAATAGATTAGAACCGTCTATTAAGTTTACTATGGAGACTGAACAGAATAATAGTTTGCCCTTTTTAGAAGTTTTGATTAATAGATCTGGTAAGAATTTTAAGTTGGACGTTTATAGGAAACCAACTAATGTTTTTTCATATATTCATTTTTGTTCATATCACCATCTTAAGACCAAAATATCAGTTTTTACTTCAATGTTTTAAGAGCAGTTTGCTGTTCTGAATTTTTAGACAATGAAAAATTTGACATTGGAAATAAATTGAAATATCCTAAATGTAATGGACAATGCACAGCAAATAGCTAAGAATAGTTTTTATGGCTTAACACACAGACAAAAGTTCAGCAATAAAAACATACTTTCGTTTCCATTCCATGAGAATTTGCTCAGTCTTTCTCATATCTTTAGCACTTTTTGAATACAAGTGGTCTTTAAAAATAACAATATTGTAAAAAGCCTATTGATTAAAAATTCACCTAAGGTCAGAGAAGGGTGCGTTTATAGCATTCCATGTGAAGAACATAATTTTAGATATTTAGGTCAAATTTCTGACAGTCATCCTGGGGTTCGAACTGAGGCCTCGTTTAACACTAGGCCACAACGCTATTACTAGCGATTCACTTCAGGTAATTACATACATACATACATACATATATATATATATATATATATATATATATATGTGTGTGTGTGTGTGTGTGTGTGTGTGTGTGTGTGTGTGTGTGTGTGTGTGAAGACAAAATTAAAAAAAGACATGCAAGGAAAGAAGAACGAGTCCCTGTGCAAAAAACATCATCGACGAAGTAGGTAATGTAGGCAAAATATATTACAAAACTTTGATAAAAGATATCATATCACTGTTCAAAGCGTATAGGAAGTACATACAGTATCCAAGAAGAGACTGGGGGGAAGAAGCGTTCAGACCTAACAAGTACACACTGCAAAGACGAAATGAGCTTAGATTTGATGAACACCTGTGAGAATATAGCAAGTACGTGCACAGAACACCAAGAACACCTCCCAGTGAGCACCAGCAATAAACAGAGCCCTAAAGAACCCATAAACAGGTGATCCCGGCGCCCATAAGCACATGTAACGTGTCACCAAGGAGCGCGTTACGCCAGGGCTAATAAACACACAAAAGACATAAGATCCTTCCCGTGGTTAGCGCCAACAAACACCCAGAAGCCTGTACCAACCCCCTTAGTTAGTAAAGCACACGGACCAAAGGAGAGATAAGATCGAGCGAAGCAGCAGCAGCAAGCAGCTAAGAAGCGCATCAACGCCACAGACGCAAGAAAAGTAACGAGGGGTCAGGAAGCGCGGAGAGAGCAAGACACAAGGACAAGAGAAGTGCTTGTCCAGCGTGGAAGCATATGGAGGTATTCGACACCAGGATCACAACCAAGAAGCAGACGAAGGCCCCACACACGGGAGGAGGACAGAAGACCACAAAACTGACAAGTACAGAGGAATCCTAATGTCAAATTGCACAAGACTCGTTCAGAGGCTCATACGAGGCACAAGCATGCACACACAGAAAAAAACAGAAGAATGAGCACAGGAGAAAACCTAGTGAAACTATTACGTAAATACGAGCACACGATGCCCAAAGGCAAGTACCGAGTAAGCACAACTATGGAACTAAAAACACACAATTCCAATGGACAAAAAAAAAAAAAAAATACAGCAAGTATAGATTCAAAACACGGAGTAAGCACACATGTACAACTAGGAAGCACGCAAAGCCAACAAACACGGAGTAAACACGACAAAAAAAAAACGCAGAGAACTCAGACACAGACACAGACACCTGAGAAGCGCAAGCAGGGTCATACTGCGCGCCCACACGTGGGCGTGCATTCCTACTACCCGTCCTCTGGACTCGTTGTGGGCGTCAAATGGAGAGACACACACACACACACATATGTAGAAACGTCTTGTGTGTACTTCAGTGTGCTATCATGGGAATATCCTTATAATCTCAATTCCATTAATACATGGGGTATGACTTAATGTGTGTGCGTGCGTGTGCGTGCGTTCGTGCATGCATGTATGTGTGCATATGTGCATATGTGTGTGTGTGTGTGTGTGTGTGTGTGTGTGTGTGTGTGTGTGTGTTGTGTGTGTATGTGCACCGATGTGTATCTGTGTGTGTGTGTGGTTTTTTATATGTTTGTGTGTGTGTTTGTGTGTGTGTCTGTCTGTGTGTGTGTTTGTGTGTGTGTCTGTCTGTGTGTGTGTGTGTGTGTGTGTGTGTGTGTGTGTGTGTGTGTGTGTGTGTGTGTGTACCTGTGTGTGGTTTTGTACATGTTTGTGTGTGTGTGTGTGTGTGTGTGTGTGTGTGTGTGTGTGTGTGTGTGTGTGTGTGTGTGTGTGTGTGTGTGTACTTAATCATTTTTACCTGTGTTAACATAATTATATTGCGTGGTCCCGTCTTTGTTCTATAGCAATCATTCTTAGTTTGAACTCGTTTATGGTTTTAAGAGGTGACGCATGGTAAACTCTGCTTATATATACATTACACAAATATATATATATATATATATATATATATATATATATATATATATATATATATATATGTATGTATATATCCTTTTGATATTCATCAATATGTTCCCATGACCTCACGACGCCCTTCAGTTTCAAACTAAGAGATCTTCTCTGTCAGTTTTATTCACCCTCTTTACTGACCTGAACACCGAGATCATCATGTCACCTCTTTTTCTTCCTTCTTTTAAAGATGGCAGCTCCAATGCATCTCGTCTCTCCATGTACGGTTTATCTGCAAGACTGGGGACCAATTTGGTTGCTCTTCTTTGTACTCTCTTGATCTTGTTGAAACTCCTCATTTAGTCCCCACCACCGCTGCATACCCTAATCTAGGGCGGATTAGGATCTCCATGACTTTTCTTAATCATCTTTGTCTATGTAGGTTAAATCTACTTTCATGCCTGTCAACAATATGCATGTTTAACCTTTAATTATGCCGATATGTTTATTGTGTGACGAATAATCTATGAGCAACATTCTTCTGCTTCACTTCCTATTGAACAGTTCGTTGACAGTCATTTGAGTTTTGGCCTATTTCTAATACATAGCATTTGTTTTCACCGATATTCACTATCCACACATGAGTGAGGACGTGTGTATATATACACCGTGTAGACCTTTTTTGTAATAAATTTCAGTCGTCTTAATATCTTATTCTTCACATGGTCTCTGCATCGTCTGCAAACATGTTAGGGTAGTTTATCCTATCTTCCATTATGATACTTGGGCAGACCAAGAATGGTAGGGGCGCAAGTACCGACCCTTGTGGGAGTCGCTGCCCTCCATCCCGACGTCATATCTTAACTACTGTCCTCACACTCCGGTCTTTTAGAAAACCATCCATCTAATTCAATAGAAACCCCAGAGTACTCAGTTATACTTCAATTTCTAAAGGAGCTGATGGCGAGATACCTTGTCAAATGCCTTTTCCAGATCCAAGTACACACAGCCAACCATCATCCCCTTATCTTGCAAAAACATCAACAGCTCTGGAATAGAGGCTTAACAGGCTCGATAAACATGATCGTTTAATCTTGAAACTGAATTGATTTTCTTCCAAAAATGTTCGCCTCTTCCAGGTATCTCACCTGCCTGTCTTTCAGTTCCCTCGCACACACAATATTGTTATCTCTGTCAGGTCACCGGCCTTCACTCCTGGGCCTCCTCCTTGCTTCCTCCTTCATGAACTCTGGCACCGTGTGTGTGTATACGTGTGTGTGTGTACGTGTGATTCACCACCATGGTCTTGGATCACGTGTTGGACTCCTGATCGACAGCTATTTCCCTCCCGGAAGAGAGCTCAGAGCTCGTATATGACCGATCTATGGGTAATGCTGTGACCTTACACGCACACACACACACTCAACTCCCCGCCCACAAGAGTTGGAGTAACAACTCGCAGGGCAGCGATACTGAAATTATTTCAGCCCTGGGTGGAACTCGAAGCCGGACCGCCGTAGTGGCAGCCGGGAACTCTAACCACTGCGCCACGAGGTAGGGGTGGGTGTGTGTGTGTACGTGTGTGTGTGTGTGTGTGTGTGTGTGTGTACGTGTGTGTGTGTGTGTGTGTGTGTGTGTGTGTGTGTGTGTGTGTGTGTGTGTGTGTGTGTACGTGTGTGTGTGTGTGTGTGTGTGTGTGTGTGTGTGTGTGTACGTGTGTGTGTGTGTGTACGTGTGTGTGTGTACGTGTGTGTGTGTGTGTGTGTGTGTGTGTGTGTGTGTGTGTGTGTGTGTGTGTGTGTGTGTGTGTGTGTGTGTGTGTGTGTGTGTGTGTGTGTGTGTGTGTGTGTGTGTGTGTGTGTGTGTGTGTGTGTGTGTGTGTCTGTGTGTGTGTGTGCGTACGAGTGTGTACAGGCGCGTTCGTACTAGAAAGGAAGAGGTAGAGGAAGAATAAAGGCGCACAGGAAGAGAAAGAGATAAAGATAGAGAAGGAGAGAAAGAGAAAATAGAGCGAAAAAAGAGAGATAACGACAGAGAGAGAGTGAGAGAAAGTGCAAGACAGCGAGTGAGTCTTGGTATCAACAGAAGAATTTTTTTTTTTGACACTCGTGTGTATTCAGTTTGCCATGCAAACTTGTCTTCCAAACAGTGTCTCCTTGTTGACTGACATTTCCATTCCCTCAACCTTGCTCTGACCGACCCTCTAGCTGAGAAGCAGCCTTCTCTTCTGCCCCCCCCCACCCCCGGGTCCTTCTCTTAGCTGAATAAAGTCGCCTGGCGCCACTCTAAAAGATGAAAGGCGTCGTCAGAATCCTTCGTCCGGCTGGCGCCAGCCGGGTTTCTAGCGTCCGCGGGTTTAATTGGCTCTGGACGAGAGAGGACCTTCACGGACCTTGTAACCTTGCCTGTCGCCAAACGACTCTCTTCAGCTGAGAGGCGGCCAAAGGAGGAGACCCGCACTTCAGCACAACGGCGCCCTTCAGATTTTCTATTCTGGCTGACGCCAAACTATCTTGTTAAGGAAAGCGTCGCCACAATGAACGGGTGGGAATTACCTCCACTTGTCATTCTGGCATAATAATATTGCACTTGCAATACCCCGGTATGTTGTTCTGGCTAACGACTGAGAAAGGAAAAGAGAGAAGGGGGGTAAAAAGAAAGAGAGAAAGAGAGAGAGAGAGAGAGAGAGAGAGAGAGAGAGAGAGAGAGAGAGAGAGAGAGAGAGAGAGGGGGGGGGGGAGGCTTGGGAGTGGGGACTAGAGAACTCCAGCACTACTAACAGTGGCTGTCAATTACCCCGACTGTCCGAGCACATAAGACAAAGGTGACGGATTTGTCCACAACCGAATTCCTAAGGCGCATCCGAAGCTAATGAACACATTCCGTGTGTGTGTGTGTGTGTGTGTGTGTGTGTGTGTGTGTGTGTGTGTGTGTGTGTGTGTGTGTGTGTGTGTGTGTGTGTGTGTGTGTGTGTGTGTGTGTGTGTGTGTGTGTGTGTGTGTGTGTGTGTGTGTGTGTGCAGGAGGCGTTCTCGGAAGCGCGTTGGTCTCGCATTCGCTTAGTTTTGGGTTCGAGTCCCACACTCCTCTCCAATTCCCAGCAGTGACTGTTCGTTACCTGCCCCAGCAGTACAAGCCCACATAAGAAGACAAAGGTGACAGCTTCGGCTGCAGCTGCTCAGCGCCTCCTGGCATACCCTCTTCATCACCACTCGTACAGTAACTCTCATAGGATAGAATCAGTTTCCTACAAACAAAATTCCACATCCATCCGACAGCAAGGGTGGATACATTAGCACTCTTGTGGTGGGACGAGGAGTTCGGATGTCTAAGCATTTAGGGCAAAGGTGACTTCGACCCCCGAAGTCAACTACGCACGTCCCTACCAGTCACCTTGGCCTGTAGTACATTAATTGCAGTAGACATGCCCGAGCGTATAATCGCGTGCGTTTTCCTCATATAATTATGCACCATTAATATTGGCAATACCATAAATATTACTTATCACCCTTAAAATGTATCATGCAGGCGCCCAGTGTGCTCTGCGCCTGTTATGTCCCGTCCCAGTGCTTGTGAATGTTCCGAACACGACATGCATACATGCGTGCATGACTTACAGTCTGCTATTATTACCTCATTTTGTTATAAGGGTAATTACAGGTATTATTTTTAATTACTCTCATTATTTTACATCACGTTTATGGAGGAGTTTGTTTGTGTTTATACGTGAGGGGGACAAAGGTGTAGGAGAGTGAATGCTGCAATGATGAGGTACATTAATGGATGCACGAGCGATGGAATGTCGATGTTTTAAGATGAAGTTGGATAAAGACAGAGATAATAAGCTGTAATGTCTGACAGTTGCTTATTACTTTATCTTATTCTGTTATGTTTTATTTTATCTTATTTTGTTGTGTTTTATTATTTCTTTTGTATTCACTTGTTTAACTCGTTGTTGTTTTTATCTAACATTATTATTTTTTTAGATATTTATCCATTTAAATTATTTTATTAATTTATTTTGCTACGTTGCTCATATCTGATTATTTCTTTATTCCTTTTTTTTTTCTAAAACCAACCTTAGTATGGACCGAAAAGTCTTCTATGGCCGTGTTTTGTAATTGTGATCCACTGTAACACGTGAGCGATTTATAGGCAAAATATAATGAAGTATTAAAAATTGAAATATAAAAGTATCAAAAACAGATTTACAGGATGATCTAAAACACCTCTGAATTACAAATAAAAAAGTCATTAATCTGTGAGGAAAACATAACTCTTTCAGTGACTTATAGTGCGATAGAAAACGGCTCAGCTGTGAAAGAAAATACATCGAAAACGCAACAAATTGTGTAAAAATATTTACCGGTTGATCGAAAGTCAACATCTGTTTTGAGTCTTGATAAATGGTGATGAAGATGGTGACGGTGATGATGGTGACGGTGATGAGGATGATGATGACGACTACGATGGTGACGATAACAATGACGATGATGACGATAACAATGACGACGACGGTGATAATGATGACGATAACTTTTATTCCAATAAAGCTTTCAGCCTCCTGGCAAATTCATTTGTCAAGCGAGACATCCGTGTGGCCCCCGATGTCGTGCGATGCGTCTCGTAACAACGGTGATGATGTTTATGGATTCACGGAAGGGAGTAAGTAGTAAATGTTACTGAAAATAAAGAGTAAAAAATGTTCATTTCACATTTACAAGTGAACGAGATGCACTGATGTCACACGAACAAGTGGTCCACGCAGAAGTTTTGCCAACTGTACATTATTTGATTTTATAAAAAAAAAAAGAAGAAAAAAAAAAAAAAATGTAAACTCAAATTCAGTAAAACTTCGTAACTACCCTTAGATACTAGACGACAAGGATAAATCAGTAGGAAGAGGCAAAGCCTACAAGAGAGTAGGAAAAATAACTGTGCTGCACAATAAACACCCAATTTCCTTGCTACATTGATCACGTCCACATGCTGCAAAACATTGTAGATTGCGCAGTTTAAGTCGATTTGACGTCATCGATGACGTCATTACTGGATTTATAAAGTTCATTAGTTGCAAATGACATCATATTGATGAGGGCAGGGAGGCGGGAGGGGGGGGCGGGTTGGGATTATTTCCTGAATCCACTCTCCGATGAATTACGAAATGGTCCGAAACATTACGAGAAAAAACAAAACAAAACACAGCCGACACAAATGACTAGGTTCAGAGCCACTTCTTGCTCCTTGTTCCTGGTACACATTCATGACCTCGATTTGTGGCTGAACACTATGATTCACGTGGTTATGAATAGCAAAAGAAGACGAAAAAAATGGTCCGAGTAAAGAAGACAGATGAGGCTGACCACAGGCTACCGGACGACGAGACAAAATACAAACGTCGACTTTTATCAACGAGGAGGAACGTCATTTACATACAGGCTGCAGGAAACTGGACTTAAATGTGTTGGGTTGAGATGGGAAACAATGTCGACAGAAGACCATTTGGTCTATAACGAGGTCCACCACATGACAATAATTAATAAAAAACAAGAAAAATCATAAAAAATGATGGATAGAAAGTAAATAAACAACGAACAAATGGAAATACATGTGGATAAATCAGTAAATAGATACAAAACGAAATCCAACAGGTAAACAAGAAAACAACAAAGAGATACTTAAATAGACAATTCCATAAACAAGTGAGTGACTAAAGAGGCATTAGGACATAATACTTTGGTCTGTATTCAACTTGTTCTTAATACATTGAACTGAATTACCACACACACACACACACACACACACGCATATATATTTGAGGACAGAGAGGAAACGGAAACACGAAAAGAGCTTAGTTTTATTACCTTGAAAAAGACCAGTGTCGAAACGTCGGTAATAAAACTCAAAGCTCTTCTCGTGTTTCCGTTTCCTCTGTCCTCAAACTTGTCACGATGAATAATACGCATATATATATATATATATATATATATATACATAAAAACACACAAACACACACACACGCATCGGCCTAAAAACCAGTGGATTGCAACAAGTGACAGGGCTTTGCTTTACCAGGGGTTTCTCAGTACGTGCCTGTGGGAGGCCGAGTTTAAATGCAGGCGCTTCCACGCCAAATTGACTCCACTGCGGGTGACTACGCGGTTGCTGGAGTGGGGTCTTTGTGGCCCTGGATGATCCCCCTTCCTTGCCAGGGGAGGGGGGGGGCACTTTTCCTTACACTTTCTCCCCCATGGTACCCTACAGTGAAGACCGCAAATCACAGAGGAAAAAAACGTGAACCTAAAACCTACATTGACGAAAAACAACAACATAAAAACACTTCACGGAGAAAGTCTACGATCAAAGCACAGTGGCTGTTTTGACCCAGCAGGAATAATTTTTCCCCAAATGCGCCATAGATCTGACAGCGATGGCCGGTTCCCCCAAATAAAGAGAGAAATATACATATAATCGTTAAAACAAATCGTAAAGGCATCATCGTTAACCAAGGAGCGCTTTGCCTTTTACAATCGGAGTTATGAACCTCTTTGCCAAGTTCCTGATATGCCTATCTCTCGATTATGGAAACCACCAACCGGAGTGGAGAGAGAGAGAGAGAGAGAGAGAGACGGGACTCGGCACATTGTACAAAAGCTTAACGGAATCTGAGGGAGGAGGCCACAGCCAATGATACAGCGTCCGTGCCAGCGCCGCATGAAGACCACTATTGACAGGACACAGAATCTATACAAAAGCTGAACCGAAAGGCCAAAGGCACCAGTGGACAGGGTCCGTGCCGCCATGGATGGCGCGATGTCGTGGCACTCCGCAAAGTGTCATCGACTTTAGGCTCGGATGGGGCCATGACGACAGTTGTCCACTTGCCGGGTCATCGTGTGGACCTTTCTTTCGGGAGAAGTTGCTGCACACAAAGTGTCCCAAGAGTCACTTCACAAGTAATGCAGGAGAGAAACTGTCGACAAGCGAGTCGGGAAAAGTGCCTTTTGAGGACGAGCCCTTCTTCATTGCTTAGATCACCGTCATCTCGCTTGTTCGAGCTTTATTGAGTGCTTGATTAAGTTTGAACGAAAAAAATGTACCAATAAATATTTTGTCTTCTCATCGTGCCTTTCCTGATAAGATTTTTTTTTGGGGGGGGCGAGGTGTCAAAATGTCAATTAATTCACAACATTTTCTAGTCAATAGTTCTCATTTTTTTTACGATTGTCTGGCAGAACTATTTAGGCTGTTTTTAACCTGTTAAATAAAACCATACTCTAGTTATGTGAAACCATACTCTACGAGTATACCACATAGTCCATACCCTCATACGCTATACCCATACCCTATACGCTAATACCCATACCCAGCACCTTATACATATACCCCCATACGCCGTACTCCATACTCCATAGCCCATACACTATATCAGTGGTTCTCAAACTTTCCATCTAACGGAATCCTTTCACATTTGCTGGTACTCGGCGGAAGAACCACCAACGAAAAATAATTTGACAGACTTAAAAAGATTTAAGACTAACCGTCACCAACACACAGAGTATACAGTCGTACACTCGTACAATCTCTCTCTCCCTCTCTCTTTCTCTCTCTCTCTCCTCAAACGCAAATGATTTCATCACCTTCATATTTCTTTTTTTAATTCCTGTTCAAATAAATTAATAATTACAAGTTTTTTACCACGGAACCCTTGAAAGGTCTTCACGGAACCCTGGGGTTTCGTGGAACACAGTTTGAGAACCGCTGCACTATACCTATACCCAACACTTATATGTATTACATCATTCCCCGTTAGGCATATACTACACTCCCATACCCCATACGCCATACCCATTTTTAACACCTTACACATGTGACCCCATATACCATAATCCACGACCCATATGCTGCAACCATACCCAACGCCTTATACACATTACCCCATTCCTCCACATATGTTATATTCGATAGTCCAGACCTCACACGTTATATCCCTACCGTGCACCTTATACACATTATACTTCTTTTATCAGTCCTATGACAAAACCTATTCGGTGCGTTATTGTCCCCCAAAGGACAAAACGCTGGATATTGGTTGTCGAGTGGCCCCCAGGGGTGAATGAAATCGCCTGCAGAGTGCTGTGCCACAACAATAAAATGAAAGGTGGCATCTGGTAACTGCGTGTGTGTGTGTGTGTGTGTGTGTGTGTGTGTGTGTGTGTGTGTGTGTGTGTGTGTGTGTGTGTGTGTGTGTGTGTGTGTGTGTGTGTGTGTGTGTGCGTGTGCGTGTGACGCCGAGGAGGAAGTCGAGGAGGGAGTGGTGGTTGTTCCCTGGCAGACACTGGTTTGTGGCGTCTTGGCGCTATAGGTTAGAGGTCGTGCTTGGATAGAAAAAAACAACAACGCCAAGTCTAAATGACATAGGTCAAAGGTCAGGCTTTTCTTGTTCTGAGGAAAAGAAACTTTTGCGGACAACCAAACCTGACCCATGGCGTCTCAGAACGATGCAAATCTGTGTTTCGTTGTTCACCGTTATATTTTTTTCACGAAAAAGATTGTTATACAAATCTTTTGTGTATATATCAAACACTCAAGAACGACAGAAGTATTGATATCGTTGTGCTCTTTCTTTGGTTGGGTTCCCGTGTCCCTCCCTAATCCTACACCAATGCGCCAGAGGTTATATCTTGCATTTATTAATTTATTTCTTTATCTATTTTCTTTGGTTATCTTATTTCTACTTTATCTTTCTTTTTATTTATCTATTTTCTATTTCAATTATTTGCTTTATTCTTTATTTCTTTTATGTTTACTAATCCTCTTTAATCATTTATTCTCATTTTATTTTCCATTCTATTTTCATTTACCTTTTTTTTATGATTAGTGGTTGAAGGCAGCTGAACGAGCTGAACGAGTTACTTGAAGACGTTGGAGAAGCCGAGAGAGGAAATTATCTCTCAGTTTAGATTTTTTTCTTCATTCCCCACCCCCCACTCCCACGACTAAGCTCATAATCATGACTTGCAAGACAAAAGTATCAACACAAAGTAACGAAAAGTTAGTGTTTTAAACCTAGCGTCTCCTCTTACATATTTTCTTCTGGCAACATCAGACCCCTACGGACCAGAGTCACTTTTTTTTCCTTTCTTTTTCTTTTTGTGGTCGCAGAGTAACCTCTACTCAGTGAAAAGTTCTGATCCCTTTAAAGTCCTCCCCCTGCTTCCTGCAAGCCGCCTTCAAAATCTCCATTACCACATACAAGTCTCTTCAGCACCATATTGTCCCCAAGGAGAGAAACGCTGGTTATGGGCAACAAAACATAACAGGCAGTAGTTCCCTCCTCAATACATTAAATGCCTCTGGAGATTCTATTCTAGCTAAAACCAGACGGTTTGACTGAGCCTGGGGGCTGTGCATGGAACAAGGACATGGAAGCCAGAAATGACTAGGAGGACCGAACAATGACTTATTAGAAACAAACTTTATTTCCGTTTCCATCTTCATTATCCTAATCAAGAGGTTGTTTGCTTTCATCGAGACTGCCCAGGCATCCTCATCTTCGGACACCAACCTCCCTCAAGCTGAGCAGAATACTGCCCGGCGTTAGCCAGAACTACGTTCTTAAAGAAAGCCACCGCCAGAAGTCGCTCATTATCGATCTGACGCACTTCGGTCGCCCTGCTTGTCTCACCCCTTGCCAGTGAGATGCACGAGGGCACAGAGACGTGTGAGCGCAACGTTCTGGCATTTCCGACGAAGGACACTTGCAGCCGTCCATTACCCCGCCTACGACCTCTCGACTCGCGTCAGGCAGACTCCGGGGCACAGTAAATACCAGACATGAACACTGATATGAGTAATAATGTACCCAAGTATATGCGCGTCGGCGCGCGCTTAAATGTAGGTAATCTTACATTTGTACATACCTCACCGCAGTCATACATGAATAAGCATGCATTCATTTTTGAATATGCAAAAATGTAGATGCGCATGAGTAAGTACACACGCACACACATACACACACCCGCACGGACAAACACACGCGCACACACACATATATATATATATATATATATATATATATATATATATATATATATATATATATATATATATATATATATGCATACACGTCCACACATTCACTGTGTGCATACATAATCTCACGTATGTATATATACAAACACACATCTATGCGTAACCTTGTCGACTACTTTCTTAGCAAGTGGTACTAGTTCCACTCTCACTTCTGTCGTTCATCTCTTCTATTCAGATCGGTGGCGGCACCCCACCTCCGCCTCGGCTGTGAAAGGGGATAACTGTATCGGTCATTTTTACATTTATTAGTTTTCTCCCTTAATAAAGGGGTGACGTCTACTATCTACACAGTCATGAGGATGTTATCCACAACTCTGAGGGGACGAGCAAGAGGTCGGAACCACTCTCCTCGCGGCTCCAATAGTGTCTGACAGTAGCCAAGGAGATTTAATCTGCACCCAATCTGTTATTCTCCTTCCTTTCTATTCCGTCCTTCATCCCCATTTTTCTTTTTTCTTTTCTTTTCTTCATACAGTATTACTCTCTCTGCTAGTTTCTTTTCCTCGTGAAGCTCATGATTACAAGCCTGGATCAGAGACGAAGAAGCCATAGATGTACATCTGAGCATTATAAGACCAGAATTTCTCTTTTTTCCACAAGCCCACAGAGTACTCCAAAACCAGTTTTTTGATGATGTTCATGAAACCGTGACGGCCAGTTCCACATTTCCGTCGGAATGTTGTTCTCAAAAGCAAAAACGGAAACAATTATCATTCAAACGACACTTTGCTCAGAAGTACAGTCACTAGTAAAAGATCTGTCCCCCTTTGGGAATCTATACGTCTACATCTACATATATATATATACATCTATACATAAATTTACTCATAACTACACCTACACCTACTCATGCACATATACACATATACAATTGTACTCATGTACACATTCATACATACATACATACACATTCATATATACACATTTATACATTCACACAAACATACATATATATATATACAGACATGCACATACAGTATAAATATACGAATGCAACTTCCCTTGCTTAAGACAAATTATTTACCTTAAATATTAGTTGCCCTACAATAGAGGAGTACTTAACACATTATTCATCAATTGGCAGTATAATCGGAGAGTCATAGTAGCAAATCTGAACTCAGATACATACAGTATATTCTACCAATCGAAATAGAACAAAGACAAGTAAATCATATCTCTACGGTGTAAGGAGGCACCTTGCAGCCACATAGGCGTGCCAAATGTGCAGCTTTATCCAGACTCCAGTGGCAGACAGGAAACGGTATTTCTGACCAAGTGTGCGCCAACAATTTTTCTGTCCAACTGTACCAAGTTTGCCGGATTGGTACCTTGGACTTCGATCTGGGCTTTACAGTACGCGGACCCGTGTCGATCCCCAACGGCTACCGGTGATTGTCACTCTCCCTGGCTGTCCAAGCGATACATAGATTGAAATAGACTGGCGATAGCCTTTAACTCGTTCGATGTTGATGGGGTTTTCGTCAGCTGAATAAAATCTCATGCTGTAAGAATGAAGCTCTTCAAGGTCGTCACTTTATTGAAAAAGTTAAACTTAAATCAAGTTAAATCCGTACATGAAGACGTGCAATATATATCATAGGTAATGAAAGCAAACAACACAGATACCTGCACATATTCAGCCACACTGACAGCAGGCTCAATAAGCATAAGCAAAACACGGACACGTACATGCACGCACGCACGCACACACACACACACACACACACACACACACACACACACACACACACACACACACACACACACACACAGTTTCCAAGAAATTAACGAGTTACGGTTCTCGGAACATTTTTCCCAATATTGTCTGAGGTAACCCCTTTTATACTGGTGTTGCACTGACGGCGTTCAATTCTCGCTCAGCCCAGAAGGCGATTTTGTTAAGCTGGGGGTGAGGAGGAGGAGGAAAGGGGGAGGGGGAATCCAGGCACAAATGCGTTGATATTTAGTTTGCAGGGGTCTCATTTTCATTTTTTCTTTTTGATATTTGAACTTTGTTATTGTTGTTGTTGTTGTCGTTGTTCTTGTTCTTGATGCTGTTGTTGTTGTTGTTACTGTTCTTATTGTTTTTTTATGCTTTTGTTCTTGTTGCATTCCCGGTTGGAGAGAGACCGAAAGCACTCTGACGACTCGTGCGCACTGAGAACTTGCGTCCATTTTGAGGCGAGAGGCCGCGTTACAAGGTGTCATATATCGAAAAACGTAGATAACAAATTGTTGTCAAGATTTGTAACCTTCATGTATATAGCACAGTTTATATCAAAAGCACATTGTCTTTGATTTGAAGAGAATTTCATATTCTAACCATTAAAAGATTAAAAGGTGTTGGCCAAGTGCTTTGAATAAAACACTTTTTTATGCAAAACGTGCTGCAAAATTAACCCGTGAGTGACATGCTATTTATTCAATGGGTCAAAAGGAAAAATAATCAATGTGCACATAGTACTCACTGACTTCAGTGATCGCTCTGATTGTTGTTTGGCTAACGTCACGAAATGTCTCTACGAATGCAATTAGTCCCTGAGGACGGGCACGTGTCTCATGGCTGAGCATATTTCGTAAACATTTGATCATGGTCGTGACGTCATAATCGTGACGTCATAGTCTCTGACAACTTCGACTCTACAGAAACGATGATCAAAAACTACTAGAAACCCTGATGAGCTTTGTCTTATCCCAGTCAGTGGTACTATTACTCCCATATAGTTATATATCTATACTTCTATCTCATATGTCAGTGATTTGTCTGCTTATATGTGCTTAGATACAGTATACATTGTGTGTGTGTGTGTGTGTGTGTGTGTGTGTGTGTGTGTGTGTGTGTGTGTGTGAAAAATATATATGTACATAAAATGTATGCTTACATATGTAGGGAGAAAAATTACGAGTATCTACTTGTATCTGCATTTGTGACGTGTCCTTGCACGATCTCACATGTTATGAATAAATTGGATTCGTGTGGCACCGAGAAAGAGTAAACTGACGTCGCCTGTGCGATGGGCGCCAGCTACGATCGCCCGTTCACAGGGACCGGAGCGCGGCCGAGGGCATAAATCATCGATCCTGTTTTTCTCTAAAGAGATTTATGCGTCCTTCTTGCACATCAGAGTGCTAAAACCCGCATTGTGGAGCGGGTAATCCGCGCGTCGTGGATCTATATTGGGCCGGCCACACAGTACGCCGAGCCGATGCCATTGCTGCTCTTTGAGAAACTTGTCATCTTTTATGCGTATTGCACGCGGGCCGTCTTGGAAACGCCCGCGTGTGCGTATAAGGAACACAAACGTTATGAAATGTCCTGCCAAGCATCAGGTGTCGTTCGTTTACCCGTAAATAAGTGGCATCACGTAC
>NC_134786.1:72570314-72575314 GCF_046742065.1 Oratosquilla oratoria
GCTAGGGAAAAAAAAGGTATAAAATACACTCCAACCCATTCAACCTCCACATAATCCACTCCCTCTTTTCTTGGCTCCTCCTCTTCATTTAATCGATGACCCCCCCTCTCTCCGTTCCCTCATGCAGAAAAAGGAAAGACGGGGATATTATATATATATATATATATATATATATATATATATATATGTATATATATATATATATATATATACACATATATATATATATACACATATATATATAATGTATATATATATACATATATATATACATATATATATATATACATATATATATACAGTATATATACATATATATACAGTATATATACATACATATATATATAGACATACACATATATATATATACATATATATATATACTGTATACATATATATATATATATATATATATATATATATATATACATACATATATATATATATATATACATATATACATATATATACATATATACATATATATACTGTATATATATATATATATACATATATATATATAAAAACATATAAATATTTATAAATATAAATATTTTTTTTATTTATTTATTTATTTTTTTATTTTATTATTATTTTTATTTTTTTTTTTTTTTTTTTTATGAAAGTATACGCTGGACTCGTCGCTTGCCAATTTATTCCGACGTTTCGAACCCTGTCCGGGGTTCGTCTTCAGGGTGATACAGTGGTAGTAATATGAAAACGAACCACGGAGAGGGTTCGAAACGTTGGAATAAATTGGTAAACGACGATTCCTGGACTCCGACTCCAGGTATTTACGAATATATATATATATATATATATATATATATATATATATATATATATATATATATATATATATATATCCACTAACTTCAACTATTCCCCGCCCCCTACTTTTTCATATAAGGAAAGTAAACCATTGTTGATTATTCTCTTCTTTCTCCTCGTCGTCCTCCTCCTCCTCCTCCTCCTCCTGCAACTAGTTGGTGAAAGGGACAGACCCCCTTTCTCATAATACAACACAAAGTCCAAAGTCTCTTCCCAGTGAGATCTATGGAATGGGCCGAGGACCACAACTAGCAGCTACTGTGTGGGTTCCAGGCTAGAACTCGAAGAGTTTTTTCATCATCATCATCATTATCACTATTATCATTATCATTATATCTATCATCATTATTATAATTTTTGAGATGCTGTTGACGATGTAGACGCGTCTGGCTATCTCGACATTGCTGAATTTAATTAATTAGTCCCGTAATTAGGGTAGAGATAATGATGATGGACAAGATAAACGTGACATTAATCTACAAAATCAGTTAACGCAACTTTAAGACCAAAGAAAATATAATAAGTGCATTATAAAGTGTGAGATATTTATGAAAGTGTTTCTAATTAGATTGTTTATGTATGTTCTCTTGACTAGATCTTTAGGATGAGATCTCACTTTAATGTGTTTTGCCTTCGACAGAGTCTGCATTCTGTTTTATTTAACTTGGTGAAGTGAATTTCGCCAGCGAACATTTCACTTGCCCACTTCGTTGGCTTTATCAAACGATAGACTAGGTAAACTAACATATTTGTAATGAAATTAATACATTTATAGCACTAGTAAAACACTAACAAAATAACACTAATAGTATGGCTCTAATATGAGCATAACACAAGTCTAAAGACACAGGAAGAAATGTACATTTCATGACGTTTTGAAAATGTAAACAAAAAAGGGAAACAAGGAGGACAATCTCTACCAAATTAATTGCGATAGACTACAGCCAAGGACTGACACGGTCTCGATGACGTAACACCTCATTTGGGCCGGGATCAGTCTTCCCATTATCTGTATAATAAAATCGCCTGACGGCATTTCTTAAAACAAATGAAGGACTGGGAGGGCATTTGTTTATGCAGTGCTGTTTCCTACCCCCGCTTGAGTTCGTCTCAACATCGAATAAAATCGTCTGACAAAATTCAAAATTGACTGCCAGTTTTCCGTTTGTGGTCTCACCAGGAAAGCTTTCTGATCCCCGAGGAGATCCAAGGTTGGAACTTTGGCTTTGTCGCACAGGACAAAAAAGGAGGGCTCTTCAGGGGGTTTCCCCCTGTTTATGTAATTCTGTTCATTCACCTCATTAAGATCAATTTATCTCTAAATCAGATCCTTTGGCATTCACTAGGCACCACTATTTCCTAGTTTGTGGACTAAAGGTGAAAGCTCTGGGCTGTTAGGGACCCTCCAGCTGGATACCCTTCGAGAGCACCTGTCTTAGCCCAGGGCTTTTCAGCCTGTTTCCTTGTATATCCCATATTTATGAACTGCTGTTCTTTAGTCCCTGTTGGAGACCACGTCAACAATGAACAGAATCGTTTGGCATCACACGAAATCAAACTAGTTTTCCGTTTGTGGTCCCCATCTGGGAGACGCCTTAACCCCCCTTATCCCCAAGGGGTCCATGGACTACAGCTGAAGAGACCTTGCCTCAGCACCTTCCACTAAACGAGATAAAACCGCAGAATCTAAACCAGAATAAGATGTGGTCCATAGATCTCTTTGGGGGAAGAGGGTTTTGACCCTTGTTTGTTGTATCGTGGTCTGTTTCCATCACCATTTAGGAGGAGGGGGAGGGGGGAGGAGGAGGAGGAGGAGGGGGAGGAGGAGGAGGAGGAGGAGGAGAGGGAGGAGTAGGAGGGGAGAAGGAGGAGGGGGGGAGGAGGAGGAGGAGGAGGAGGAGGGGGGAGGAGGAGGAGGAGGAGAAGGAGGAGGAGGAGGAGGAGGAGGGGGGAGGAGGAGGGGGGAGGAGGAGGAGGAGGGGGGAGGAGGAGGGGGAGGAGGAGGGGGAGGAGGAGGAGGGGAGGAGGGGGAGGAGGAGGAGGAGGGGGAGGAGGGGGAGGAGGAGGGGAGGAGGAGAGGGAGGAGTAGGAGGGGAGGAGAAGGCGAGCAGTCACCGGTTGTTAGTACTCCTAATGTAAGAATGACTTTAAAAGAGCCACTAACGACAGGTGTCTCGGACTAGTTCCGGAGACCGAGTGACAGCCCCACAGGGCTGCACCTTCAGATGGATGGAGGTGAGGGGGTTGACGGGTTTTCAAATTGAATAGCGGGGAAACTATTCTCATCGACATCCCTCTCCCTGTCCTTCATATCAAATCAAGAAAAAATACAAAGGATTACAAAGGCGGAGCAAACCGACAGGAGACCTTTGGGTCCATATCTAGATCGGATGCAAAAAAAAATCATAATAATGATAAATAAATAGATAAATAAATTAATAAATAAAAACTATAATAATGTAAATAATAAATAAAATACATAAATATATGCATAGGTATAGTTACATAATAAACAAACAGGTAAATAGTAAATAATAATAATAAATTGACATTAACTAATAATAAATGAGAATCAAGCAAATGATAATAAACAGACAAACGATAACAAAACAAATAAACAAATAATATAAAATAAATGATAGTCATTACAGCACCTTGGATGTTTATTTAAATTATTCTTAAAGCTTCGAACTGACCCACATTGCACTGCCTCTGCAGAAAGTTTATTACATTCATTAACTACACGATTGGCGAAGTTGTTTCTACCCACTTCCAAATTAAATATATTTCCGGACAGTTTGAGACCATTGTTTCTTGTCGGATTCTGATTAAGTGTGAAAATTTTGTCACTTTTGATGTCAATTCCCTTTAGGATCTTAAAGACCTGTATCAAGTCACCTCTGAGTCTACGCTTTTTAGGGAAAACAGATTCATATATTTTATTCGATTTTCGTATGATTTAATTTTGATATTTGGAATCAACTTTGTGGCTCGCCGTTGTACTTCCATTGTATGATGAGACTTGCAATCAATTATTCGCCAATATTAAATGGGGAAATTTCCGCCAAATTAAAAACAAACCAAATACTGTCCAACGTCGACGGGACTTTTCTAAAAGCCAGTCACTTTAATGTATTTCCTTCTGGTTGACGATTTCATTCAGTTCAGATGACACCTTTGGGCATTGAAGGCTTAACACCGAGTGTCTTCCTCTCCATCTTATGTTGATTTTATCTGCCGCCAGATGATTTTATTCAGCTGAGTGGGGGGGGGGACTCTCGGCAGCGTTGTGGTGCAGAAGAGTCCATAAGGGAGCAGTTACAATGGTAGTTAAGGGACACGACCACAGTTTAGTTAACCTTATTAAGACGATTAAGTAATCCACGGATGGACGAGTTTGTGCCCCTGATGGGGCGGTCTGCGGCCCGAACAGCATCCTGGTGGACCGAGACCCCGCTCTCAGGACGGAACTCTTGGCTCAACAGAAACCTCTCAGGTGCTGCGTCGCCGCCGCCTTCAAGCGCTTGGCGATAAGGACACGCGGAGTGAGGGCATTAGAAAGTAGGAGGAGGAGGTGGAGGAGGAGGAGAGGGAGTAAAGGGAGGAGGGAGTAGAAGGAGGAGGGAGTAGAAGGAGGAGGGAGTAGAAGGAGGAGGGAGTAGAAGGAGGGGGAGGAGGAGGAGGGAGGAGGAGAAAGAGGAGGAGGAGGAGGAGAAAGAGGAGGAGGAGAAAGAGGAGGAGGAGGTGGAAGAGGAGGAGGAGGTGGAAGAGGAGGAGGAGGAGGTGGAAGAGGAGGAGGAGGAGGTGGAAGAGGAGGAGGAGGAGGTGGAAGAGGAGGAGGAGGCGGTGGTGGTTGTCAGAGACGGTTGTAAGGGTGATAATGAGAGTAATATCAAGTGCAAAGTCGCCCCAAAGGCCAAGCAGCAGCAGGGAAAGTCAATAGTACAGTATAGAAGGAATAAATATGGATTAATTCATCATCATATTCAGGACAACTATTTAAGTGTCTAGATGAAAGAGGAATTGTTGCAAAGAAGAGAGTTTGCAAACAGCAACATGAAGAACAATAACTTTGAGAAAATACAGAATCAATCTATAGACTTCTCGGGGGGGCTCTTCCCCCCCCCCCGACCTGGCCTGGGGGGGGGGGGTAGCCGAAGTCAAAGGGC
>NC_134786.1:72590314-72595314 GCF_046742065.1 Oratosquilla oratoria
ACAACATCAGAAACAAACGAAAGGGTGAATGTAGTGATTACAATATTGTATTAGGAACAGTAGATATACTAATTGCAGAACCGAGTTTCCAGGAAACAGAATACAGTAACTGCAAGTTTATTCATAAATTCAGTTAAAAAGAACAGTTTGAACGTCTGCCTCGCCTGATGCCTTATTCAGGCAACACACACACACACAAACAAAACTAGTCCAGCACCTTCCCACTACACGCACAATCTATCTGTACTTTAAACCCTTCTGTGTGTCCATCTCTGGGTGAAGGTGGGCCACGCCTGTTGTGGCAGAAGGGAAGACACCCACAGCCCTCCCAGGGCCTTCCCCCCTCAGGTTCCCTTGGCGAGACAGGGGAGGGGGGGGCTGTCCGTCCAGAGTACAGGATCCAGTCAACTCTCCTGCCACAAACAGTTTCCTCTTCTATTTGTAAACAGTGCAGTGTAGTAAATGTATTTTAGGGAAATGCACATTAAGTGTTGTTTTGTTTACAAATCTAATCAAGACTTTCACACAAGTGATCAAAATGCCTGGTGTCAGATTAAGAAACATTTAATATCTAAATCTCACCAAAGAACGAGATGATAATAGAAATGAAATCCATGATATTCTGAGATTCAAAGTTTTTTTTTTGAGAAACGGCAACCTATAATATCGAGATTCAATTTTTGAGAGAAATGACAACTAATGATATTGTGAAAGAATTTGTTGGGAAATCACAACCTATGACACTGTTAGATTGAAGAAAAATGGAAAGTGACAGACAATGATGTAGTGAATACGTAACCTTTTGGGAAATAAGAACCAACAATACTGTGGGAACGAAACATTTCGGGAAACGGTAATCCATACTAATACGAGGTTCAATAATCCCAGGAAAAGACAGCCTCTGCTACTGAACGTCTCAAAAGACTTCGGTCGACATAACAACCCATGACGTTGCGTGAGCGAAGCGTTTCGGGAAACGACACAAATAACAACACGGAGACCCAAAGGCTTGGATGTGAAGGAGTCCAGCCCGGAATTTGACGCGACTTTGAGCCCCGCTCCTAAGCACCTTATTCGATCAATTACCTAACTGCTTTACTTCAGGTAAATCAACAACAACCTCCTCTAATTGCCGGTTCCACTACCACACTGTGGGCAGAGCAACATTCCTACTTTGCGTTTCCTGATCTGCCGCCGCATCAAGATTAATGAAACTGTGCATTAGCCGCTCCCGATAACACGTCTCCACTAGCACCATGACCAAAGGGAAACAATGGACTACAATGGCAAAGCATGCCGACAGGAGACCTTTCGGCCCATAACGAGGTCGGAGGCAGAAAAGAAATCAAATAAAGAAGCAAACAGACAAACAAAACAAGACCATCAAACAAAATAACCAACTGACTGACCTTACAACATTCTGTTGTGATGGTTCTCCAAGTTTATTTCAGAACTTTGAACTGTGTACCAGGGAATCTTTGTCCATGTCTACACCTACCATGAACTAAATGTACAGAAAATTGAACAATTTTAACACCAAACTTATAATAAATGTATATGATATAGATCATAACAAATTCAGTCTGAATTTGACAAATAACAAGTCGAAACTAAATGAACTTAATATTTGGTTAACTACAATAACACCTGGCAGACCTACAAACCATATGTAGTTCAATCGCAGTATGCCAAATTGAGCCTAAGCCAGTTGTTGTCAACCTGGGAGCCATGAGGCCCCCCTTAGACCTATGACATCAATCTGGGGGGTGGGGGCATAGCCTACTGTTACAAATATGTAGTGTGAGGATTAAGAATGTAAAAAAGCCTTCCATTACTCTGTTCTGGCAGAGGAAATATAAGATAATTATGATTGTCAATTTTGTAATAGAGCAAAGGGTTTCTGTTCATCATCAATTCATATATATATATATATATATATATATATATATATATATATACATATATATATATATATATATATATAAATAAAACTGAACAAATCACTCGTAATGGTGAAGTCTTTCAAATAACCACTATTACGAATGATTTGCACCATGATGGCCACAACGGCGAAGAGAATAAAAACCTCGGTCAGTTCCTGCGTGCTGTTCTTCACGTGCGGCGTTGGGAACTGGAGGGTGAAACGAACGATACTTGACGGCAGTTGGCAGTCGCCTTCATTCCTGGGTATTAGTTGATATCAGGTTCTGGCTCTTTTGAACGCTCAGTGGAGTAGTCGGTAGAGCGGAGGGCTGGCATCATGATCGTCCCCGGGTCGAGTACCGCAACAGCCGGGTTCATCACACACACACACCATATATATATATATATATATATATATATATATATATATTATAAAAGGTTGAACAGCACTGGTCTGAGCCAACCTGACAACCTATCTTTTCCTAATCTTACTTGACCCCGTATGGACACTTTATCGACTGCTTAAGTTCTATACAATCAATGAGTCAGGAGCCCTAGTAACACCCCTGCGGCCCAGAGTCATGCAACATTCTTTTAGGATCGAAGACTAATCCCCATTCAGGGAAGAAGAATGAGGATGATCACTTTTACGTCCCCGAGGATAGAAACGCTGGTTGCGCAACTCCACTCATCTGATCTGACCTGACCTGACCTGAACCAGCCCGGATTTCCAGGCTACTCGATTCAATCCCGACCCATCTTCTTCGTCCAACTCAACCCGAAACCTCAGGGGGCCAACGCTAATGCTCGACCATTCTATTCAGTTTCACAGCAATCCTTCGATTTCATTGGGTTCATCTCATCCAGACGAGTTTCATGGTAGCGGTCGGTGGTTGGTGGGTGGTGGGTGTTGGGTGTTGTTGTTGTTGTTGTTTGTGGTGGTGGGTGGTGGTGATGGTGGTGGTGGTAGTGGTGGTGGTCGGTGGTACTGGTGGTGGTCGGTGGTAGTGATGGTGGTGGTAGTGGTGTAGGTGGTGGTGGTAATGGTAGCGGTGGTGGTAGTGGTTGTGGTGATGGTGGATATGGTTGTTGTGGTGGTTGTGCTGTTGTTATTGTTCTTGTTGTTGGTGGTGCTTGTGTTGTTGTTGTTGTTATTATTGGTGGTGGTGGTGGTGGCGGCGGTGGTTGCTGTGGTGGTTGTGTTGTTGTTATTGTTTGTTGTTGTTGTTATTGTTGGTGGTGGTGGTGGAGTTTGGTGGTGGTGGTGGTAGTGGTGGTGGTGGTTGTGTTGTTGTTGTTATTGTTCTTGTTGGTGGTGGTGCTTGTGTTGTTGTTGGTGATGGTGGAGTTTGGTGGTGATGGTGGTGGTGGTGGTGGTGGCGGCGGAGGTGGTGGCGGAGGTGGTGGTGGTGGTGGTGGTGGTGGTGGCGGCGGAGGCGGTGGCGGAGGTGGTGGCGGTGGTTCGGGTGGTTGGTGGTGGCGGTAACCGGATAGACCACCGTAATTGGAACGAGATCAACTAGGAATGGATCAACTGGGGCCGGATCGACTGGGTCAGGATCAGAACTGGGGCCAGACAGACTAGGTCCGGATCGAGAATGGAGCTGGGCTGACTGGGGCCGAATAGACTGAGGCCGGAGTGACTGGGGGGGGGGGGGGCTGGATCGACAGAACAGGACCGACTAGAGCCGGGTCGTACTTGCCGCAGTCCGACTTTGAACTATGGGATAAAATCGTCCAACGTAAATTCTGACACAAAATTGACAAAGAAAAGAGCGTCACAACACAAAATGGACAGGACGTACATCTACACTTGCACTACCTACTGTCAAAATAACAATCTGTAGTCAGCTATTCTACCGTCAGGTAATTAAAGAAATAATAATAATAATAAAAATACAATTATTCCCCATTCTTGATGCGTTAAAACAGACTGTTTTACTCTGGACTGAGTCCCCTCCTAATCCGTCATAGGTGACAATCGCAACCATCTGGTTCTCCTCTGAGCACGTTGGGTTTAGGCGACGGCTTCGGCCGCAGATATAGCCTTCCTGGTGCAAACTCCTTTAACTCTTTTCTTTACTCTTACTGTCGCCAGACTATTTTATTCATATCCGCGGCACGCACACATACACATACACCCGCATCGATGATAAAAGGGTCTCGTACAAAGAACTTTCCACGGTGAAAACCTTTTCAAGGTGAATGAATTGAGACATCTTATTCTGGGCAAAAACGATCGGTTCTTGTGCAACCGAGTCGTCTGGGCCCTGGATTGATGCCGATCTGGGCCAACAGAGACCCCTTTTTTTCAACAATACCCATGAAGTTTCGTCATCGTACCTTAAGCGTGGTTCCCAGGAACAATGTTTCGGCACCAAGTGGTACCGAAACTGTGTTCCGGCAACACTTTTTGTGAACAAGTTCCATGGTACCGTGAAAAAGAGTCATCTTGCTCCCGAAATAGGAAACTTTCGTGGCCTTCTCACGTCAAATTTACATTAATCTACAATGCCTGACGAATTGGTGAGTTGACAGAAGAGTCACCTTTTTCCAGTTTTGCTCGTGCACGAGCGAAACGGGGAAAAAGGTGCCGAGAAAAGGCAAACTTGGTGTCGAAACATTCCTCGTGTGAACCGCGCTTACTAGAAAAACCTTTAAAAGATGCAATCACTCAATGTACTCTTTTTTTGTCTTAAAATATAAATAGATTTTTAGTTACTGTATTCTGTTCCCTGAAAACAGTACTGCAATTATTGCATCTATTATTTATAGATAAATCATTGGAATCACTGCATTCACTGTTTCTTTGAAAGAGAATTGCTATTGCAATTTTTGCACCCGTGATCATTTTTCTTGGTAATATATATGAAAAATTCTATTATCACTGAAATACAAATAAATGTCTAACTATTGCAGCCTCATTATTTTTTTCAATCTAAGACTGTAATTATTATACACATCGTTTTCCTTGGAAATTACGATAAAACTAGTTTCCTATTCACAATCTATGTGTTGTGGACTGTGCCTCGCTGCACTGCTTTGGACTTCCAACGGTGTGGCGGGAGCAGGGTGGA
>NC_134786.1:72610314-72627814 GCF_046742065.1 Oratosquilla oratoria
TATCATAATGATGATAAAATAAACAAATAGATAAATAGATTACAAAATTAATAAATAAATAATAGATAAATAAATAAATAAATAAATGAATGAATAAATATTTTATAGAGGAAAATAGGCAAGTGTACGAATAGGTAAAAAATAGAAATTACTATTTATGTTTACCCATTTTTTTTTTTTTAGTGAAATTCTACTGATTTCATGCTGGCTAGACCAACCTACTCGACTTACAGTCTGTCTGTGCCGTCCATTCGTTCAATCTACACTTTCAATTGGCAGTCGGGCGCTTTTATTCAGCTGAGAAAAAACTCCCAACCACTGGAAAGTAGATTTGTTAGGATCTACATGAGAGACTAAGCATGGAGGAGACTGCAAGAGACCATAAGGCCTACACTAGACAGTTCCATGTCCCTCACCATCTGTCATCCCCATCCATAGAATTGTCTAATCTTCTTTTAAAACAACAAATTATTGTCTCAGCGCTCACTACTTCATGGGTCCATTCCATTCGTTATTTAACCACTCTGTTGGTAAACCCGTTCTTCCCCAATTCCTTCTTTTTTCCTAAGGCAGTCACACCATTCATTACGTTCCTGACAAAATATTTGAACAGGTCCATTTAGTGACATACAATATTGATGACGTAACTGTGACGTCACGTGACGTCATGAAACGATGACGTCATCAGTCATGTGAATCGGCCCCATGTCGGGGAAATGCGAATCGACGACGGAGAATGCTGACGGAAAGAAAGTCGACGGCTTTTGTCTCGTGTGAAGTGTCTCGTCACTTGGTGCTCTCTCTCTCTCTCTCTCTCTCTCTCCCCTTCCCCCTCTGCCATTTTGTGTAATTATATGCATAGTTCGTTTCATCATGGCTGACAAAAGGAGACCACGCCTTCTATTGTGCCTTGAGCTGATTGGTCCATGCATAATGTTCGATTCTTTGTGATATATTGCAAGTAAATCCATATAAATTATGCATAATAAATTGTTATGACTTCATATATATCAGATTCTTCATTAGAGCGAGCTAGAACTGACCATCTTTAAAAACTACACGTGTCTTTTATACGTAATACATTATGCATGAGCCAATCAGCTGTAACCATGGTGACGAGGGGGCGGAGCCTGATGACGTCAGCTGTGAAGAACCGCTCAGCACGTGTAACTGTATGACATCATGGCTATAATCGTCGTTTTGTGCAGGACCTCATACCTGCGCTTGTGCGTTTGTTCTCGATTTTTGTCAACCAGAGACAACGAGACTTGAATATTTAGTTCTGGCGATGCCAAGCGATTCCATTCAGCCTAGAGGATGCCCTGCCAGGTGACTGACAATCTCCTCGTTTCAGTAATCCTTCCCCGGAGGACTGCGACAAGGCCCTGTTCACACTAGCGGTTTGAACTGCGGCGGTTCACTTACACCGTAAGTCAACGGAGGCATTCACACACATCCGCGCAGTTTTTCCTTGCCTATGTGATACCGCCGCGGTTTCCGCGCGGTTCAAACCGCTAGTGATAACAGGAACTGCTTTTGTTGACTGCAGTTCGCCAGCGTTTTTTTGACGATTCCGATGCGAATTCCGATACCGCTCTAAACTTCCGATACCGATAAGTGATTAATAAATGCATTTTGTTCATAAAGTATTTGTGTCCCGAACCAACCACAGGACCTGGAAATAACTATGAGTTATAATCATTTCAAGTATCGGAATCGGACCCGCATCGGAATCGGAAGTTTACGAGTAGAGCATTATCGGGACTCGTATCGGATTTTTTTTTTTTTTCGTCCCATCACTAATTGAAATCTTGTATTGTTGCAGGACACCAGCGTATCGAAACTCGTTTGATAGATTGTGTCACATTCAAGGCCAAACGATTTCGTTCAAAAAGAGGAACCCCCCCCCCCCCCCCACGGGGACGTTTACAATACTACTCTCACATCCAACCACAATTTTTTTTATCATTGCGGCTGGCGACAGACAATTTCTATTCATCAGTGGAGAGTCCCGAGGGAATCAAAAGGACAATCCAGACACACATTCCTGCTGCACGCTTTGTGGTGTGCAAGACTCGATATATGGTAACAACCGGCGTGGAAAAGCGCCTCCGTAATGCGTAATTCACCAGGAAGAAACAGACCTACCTTGGTTCGATTTTATATCCCCCCAAACTGTCATCGATGTATTTACTTATTCATTAATGTTTATTTGTTTACCTATCAATTTATTTTTCATTTACTCATTTATCTATTTATTTATAGATGTACTTATCTATTTACCTATTTTTCTCTATTTATTTGTTTATTTCTTTTTCTACAATGATGTGGTAACGAAATATCCTATTCTAAGACACGTTTTCAAAAAACACCAAAGAACAGCAAAGTTCTCTCGACTATACTTTCGCTCCTCCCACACCAAGGACGAAACGGACACGAAGAAGAGGAGGAGGAGGAGGAGGAAGAGGAGAAAGAGGAAGAGAAGGAGGAAAAAGAGGATGAGGAACAAAAGGAGGAGCAAGAGAAAGAAGAGGAGGATCAAGAGGAGGAATAAGAGGAAGAGGAAGAGAAGGAAGGGGAAAGAGGGACAGGAAAATAAAGAAGAGGAAGAAGAAGAGAGGGGAGAGAAGGAAGGGGGAGGAAGAAGACGAGGAACAAAAGGAGGAGGAAGAAGACGAGGAACAAAAGGGGGAGGAAGAAGACGAGGAACAAAAGGAGGAGGAAGAGAGTGGGGAAAAGGGACAGAAAATGAGGAAGAGGGAGGAGAAGAGGATAAAAGGGAGAAAAGTGGGTAGGAAAAAGAGAAGGAAGGGGTAGATAGTAGAGAAAGAGGGGGAATGAAGAAGAGAAGGAAAGAGGAAGAAGATGAGGAGCAACGAGAGAAGGAGCAAGACAAAAAAGAGGAAGGGAAGAAGGACGACAAGGAGAAGAAGGAAGAGGAGGAGATGGAGGAAAAGGAGAAGAAAGAGGAGAAGGAGGAGGAGGAGACAGAGGATAAAGAAGAGGATGTGGAAGATCAAGTCCCGGCCCCTCAAGACCGCACCTCCAGACGGTGGTTGGAGTCGGACCAATCATCTAAATAATAAAATCACTTTCCGCCTGTCTTAGTAAAATCTGTACACTGCGCTATCTTCGTTACCATCTCTAACGTTCCTCCTCCTGCGCCTTCAGGAGAGGAACCTCTGCCCCCATGAAGACGTTCATCATCGAATACAATGGCAATCCGAAGCCAACAAGAGCCGCCAGCGCCGGGGCCAAATACACAAAAGCTCCCATTCTCGCAAGGATCGTAAGTCGTAGAATGACCCTTTCTCAATTCTCTATTCACAGAGTGCGACCTCAATGGTCCGCTGCAGAACCGGTCTAGTCCCATGAGGACGATACAGCCTTTGTGGCTTAATCCTGCTGGGTAAAGGTGTGTGTGTGTATGGCGAGAAGTGCATCTGGCCTAACTCATCAGTTTGGTGCCGCGTGGTTCGTCGGTTCCGAACTCGCTTCGCACGACAAGGCCCCAAGTACGAGTCCAACAGGTATCAGTAAGTTTTGTTTACCTTGGAGCTCCTAAAACAAAGGACAGAGATGACGACTTCTACCGCAGCCAAAGTATAGTTGTTGACAGAGGGAACGTATATAGTAAATCACCCAGGTAGAGGTAATATATATATATATATGTATATATATATATGTATATATGTGTATATATATATATATATATATATATATATATATTTGTATATATATATATATATATATATACACTCGTGTGTGTGTGTGTGTGTGTGTGTGTGTGTGTGTGTGTGTGTGTGTGTGTGTGTGTGTGTGTGTGTGTGTGTGCGCGCGCGCGCGCGTGTGTGTGGGCACGTATGTATGCATGTGTGTGTGTGTGTGTGTGTGTGTGTGTGTGTGTGTGTGTGTGTGTGTGTGTGTGTGTGTGTGTGTGTGTGTGTGTGTGTGTGTGTGTGTGTGTGTGTGTGTGTGTGTGAAGAGGGTGGGAAGAGGAAAGCCTGGAATCTTAATCCGATTTTTATTCCTGACAAATTTCGCTACAAGTTTTTTTTTTCCAAAAGATAAGATTTTCCAGATGACAAGATTAAAATAATTACGACTACCTGACAAATTCAAATGATTGAAAAATTAATAGAATTTTTCATTGAGAATTGTTAGGATTCGTTACAAAATAAATAAAAATGTGTGCCTTGATTCTTTACAAAACGAGAGCTGCTAATGTACACCCTTTCATGTCGTGCGATAAGGCATTCCGCGTTTCACAGTTTCTGAAGTGACGTGGTAGCGAACTGTACCGCTACTGCATTACTAAGGCACTGATTGCAAATTAAAAAAAGCACATCATCCAAAGGCCGAAGACGACCCCGAGACCTGTTTCGTAAGCAATCCACAGAAATCAATTTCTTGAAAATTATTTATGACCGCGAATGATTACTCTTTGTGTCCATTTATCGCCGTTCCGATCTCAAGAAAATAGAGGTAACTAATCACTCTCTAACTATGCTCACTAATCACTCCCCTAACCATGCGCCCTAATCGCCGCCTTTTTAAGTGGTTTAGAATCGCATGCCAACCCTCAATGACCAATCACCAATTACAATTATTCTTTTTTTGACACTATTAACAGCCCCGATATAGTCACGCCCCAAGAGCCGAGCGAAATCGACTGATGCTATCCAGAACAAAATATGTAAAGTGGTTCATCGCGTTGCAGGAGCTTTACCGAGGCTGACTTATCTCCCTTCAATGGCGCTTCCTAATTAGACTGACAGAATAGCCTGACATCATCAGCCTGAATGAACGTTGTGATGACGTCACAGGACTCAAGTAGTCAACAGAAAATTTGTTAAGTGCGAATTCCTTCCTCCAGTTTAAAAAAGTCGCACTGCGGCGACTTGGAACTAGAAATGCAACTTGGCTGCGGCTGCAGAGTTTGTCAAAAACTGAAATCTCTCCTGGGCAGAAGCTCCTCCCTCTGTTGGATAGAATCACTTGGCACCAGCAGAAATCGATCTGTGCAACCTCACACTTACAGGTAAGCGTTTGTTAGCGTAACCTCGAATGTTAATTACTGTTATCAGTCCTTTCGGGCCCACTGGAGTGGATGGCGGTAAGTGTGGCGTTTTGCGTTTTACGTGGAGCGGCTTGGAACGTCAAGAGTTGAGACGGGTCGAGACGAGTGGGTAGTGAGGGCACACACAGTACATTGTACTCCCTACTTTGCAGTCCATCGTCAGGCGCCCTCCCCTCAAAGGGGGTGGGGGGTGAGTTCGTGACGCTGAATCTCATGGCTTAGAGGCCTTGCGCCCATCACACGAATAACACAAACGACACGCCTTGGAAACCTTGTGCATATTACGGGTTTTATAACGTCTTACACATCTTACGTGTCTTACATGTCTAATGGTGTCTCACACGTATTACGTGTCTTACGTCAATTACATATCTTGCATATTTATTCTATATTTTGGTTTTGGTGTGCGGGTTGGTGTTGGTAATGGTGATGGTGATGATTATGGTGGTGGTATTTGATGTTAATGTTTGGTTAAGTGAACAACTGTCTCGGGTTTGATCTTGTGTTTTGGCGTTAATGTTGACCTTGAAGTTTGTATAGGTGGTGTTGGTGTACGCGTTTACTTCAGCATAATCAAACATCAACATTAGTATTAGAATTTAAATTAGAGCTCCAGAGTTATAAGGTTTGAGAGTTAGAGCTGGTGTCGGAGACGGCGGTGGCCGGACCCTGCTTGGTACCAGTGCCAGGGACGGACGATGATGGCGCGGCGTCGGCGTCGTGGCGTCTCGTGCAGACCATGCCCGAGACCCCGCCTCCCGCCTCCCGCCACCACCCACAGCCGCCGCCACTACCACCCACCACCCACTAGACTAAGCCACCCGCCGCCACCCCACCCACTGCCTCTCCAGAGTGAGATTGTCAGCCAATCGTGAAGCAGTTGTGTCCAGACGCTCAAAGTCGTGTGTTGGTCCGTGGATCTCTGGCGGGCCAAGAAAACCCCTGATGTCTGTCAAGGGTCGTGTTCCTGCGGCCGAAGCTGTCACCTTGGCCCCAAGTGTTTTGGCAGTAGGGTCAAATTGCAGTCACCTGTACCCTGTGGAGGATTTTTCCAGAGTCTTCGGATACACAAGGCTGTGGCAAAACGGAACGCTCCAAGTGGCTTGCTGGTGTAGTAGTGCCATCTTCGACTGCAAACTCAGCATCTATGTGCGTATGTGTGTATGTGCGTGTGTGTGTGTGTGTATTTGTGTATGTTAGGTCAGCATTTTCCGCAGATTTTTCTATGCGATATATGAAACTCTCATCCGCGAGAATAAAGGTTGTTGATCACGAGTCGAGCACGTGGCCAAAGACCTTAGTGAGTCAGTGCATTAAGTGCATTTAGCCTACTTCCCTCCTTCAGTGAAGAACCTTTCTTTAGGAGAGAATAAAATCGTCTGGCGCCGGACAAGTGTACTCGATGTCTCGTGGCCCTTCTTCTCTCTCTCTCTCTCTCTCTCTCTTTCTCTCTCTCTCTCTCTCTCTCTCTCTGTCTCTCTCTTTCTCTCTCTCTCTCTCTCTGTCTCTCTCTCTCTCTCCCTCTCTCTTGGGGGCAGCGCCCATCGCCCCATCGAAATCGTCCAAAGTCTGACCAGAAAAAAGCACACAAGGTACATCATTATCTTCCACCAGATCGATGCACCCAATGAAGCCAATGCCAAAAAAGGCACACCATCTGCAGCTCGTGCGCGCGTGCGTACACGTGTGTGTGTATTCACCTAATTGTCGTGTATAGGAAAGGACTAACGCTAGTGTAATCCTACCTCTTACTCTACAATTAGCATACCTATTTTTAAAACAGTGCATGTGTGTGTGTGTGAATTCAGAAATTATTTCTATGGGCACTTTCTCCACCTCGCTCGCTCGCCCTCTCCACCCTCCTGTCCTCCCGCCGGCGCCTTTCGTTCTCAGCAGACCTGACGGGTCATTCCACGCTGTCTCTGGCATCTCTCTCAAAGTACCGGAGAAGTTAATAATAGAAGTTGGAGTGTTTTTACCTTTTTTGTATTTTACCTTCGTTACTTCCTGGAATGTGCGTGCGTTTGTGTGTGTGTCTGTGTGTGTGTGTCTGTGTGTGTGTCTGTGTGTGTGTGTGTCTGTGTGTGTGCGTGCGTGTTTGTGTGTATGTGTGTGTGCGTGTTTGTGTGTATGTGTGTGTGTGTGTGTGTGTGTGTGTGTGTGTGTGTGTGTCTGTGCGTGCGTGTGTGTCTGTGCGTGCGTGTGTGTCTGTGCGTGCGTGTGTGTGCGTGCGTGTGTGTCTGTGCGTGCGTGTGTGTCTGTGCGTGCGTGTGTGTCTGTGCGTGCGTGTATCTGTGCGTGCGTGTATCTGTGCGTGCGTGTATGTCTGTGCGCGCGCGCGCGCGTGTGTGTGTGTGTGTATCTGTGCGTGTTTGTGGGCGCGCGCGCGCGTGTGTGAGCGTGTGTTTGTGTGCGTCACAAAAGTTTTACGATGCTTGTTTGGCAGTGGAGATTACCCATTTCACCTCATAAATGCATGAATAATATCCCTTTCTTTCCTGTAATAGAGCCTATCTTCTCGGGAGAAGCCCCAGTCCCCTGGGCATTGCACTCCCAAGCAAGCAATCCCTTACCCATTTTTTTTTCTTTCTTTTTCAGTTTCAGCTATAAATCAAACTGATGTTGGTGCTAATTGTTCTATACATGTCTACATTCTCTTCAAACGTGTCAATCTTTAGATGATAGTGTCATCCAAAGCAAGGCAGTAAAAAGGCTCCCCCTTAAGAAAGGCTACAACATCCGGCCCGCGGAGCCCAGAGTCCCCTCTGGGACCCAAAGGGGGTGTGGGTGGCAGGAATGGGGCCTTATACCGTAAACTCAAACGAGTTAGTGAATGCACACCGGTTGCAATCAGTACTGAGGTGGTTCCATAGAGATGAAGGAAGAGAATGATAGGCTACGTTAGGCTGGGATACAGGATGAAAATGTCTAGGAAAAAGGCCAAAGCCTCTTTGACTGGCCCCCTCTGATCATTGTGACGTGTTTTGGAATTGTCTTTTTCGAAGCCTTTTCGTGTAGAAGTGCAAACCCACGCGATATAACAATAGAAAATTAGATAATTTTTTAAATTATGATACATTAACGTAATATACGTTATTCTTTGCGGAAATGATGGAAAAAGTTCCCAAAAGCTATGCACAAACAAATTTAGCCGCTTTGACTGCTTGAGACGCCATCTTTGTTTTGGTAGATGCGGAAGTCGAAGAAATTAAAGTATGATAAATTCGTCTATTCCAACCTAACCCAACCTAACCTAACCTACCTAACCTATCTAACCTGCATTTAGTAATACGGTACCTGTAATCCGAGAGGTCATCAGGGTGGTGGTTGTCGTCGTCGTCTCTGACTTCCGAATCCGTAAAAACAAAGATGGCGCCTAAAGGAGTCTACCCGACTTTGTGAATAGCTTTTAGTAACGTATTGATTTTCGCCAAGAAAAATATTGATTACATTGATATATTATAATTTACAAAATCAATATTGGTATATTTTCTAGTTGTGCACACCTACGCAATATAGCATTAGAAAATTAAAAATTAGTTTTGCAAATCATAATACATGAACGTAATATGCGATCTTGACGGAAATGAAGAACAAAAAACTTTGCTACAAGCAAATCTACTAACGAATGAAGCCGCTAGGATGCAGTCGAGACGCCATGTTGTCGTCTATCCAGTCCAGTCACTGTCAGACGATGGTTTTAACGTTGTGTACCGGGTGTTCTCCAACTCCAGGTGACGTTAATAAGCGCTGTTGCAAAGACAATAGGGCTTCCTTGGACTTTACAAGAGAACACGGGGTTCTGCCGTCGTCCGTTAATTGTCCGAGATACAATAATAATTAATCAGGCCGTCAGCATACGTGACGACGACAACGACCCGGATGATCTTTAGAATTTGAGGTACCGAATTACTAAATATAGGTTAGGTTACGTAGCTTAGTTAGGTTAAGTAGGTTAGGTTAGGTTAGAATAGACGAATTCATCATCTATTCATTTCTTCGACCTCGGGATCTATCAAAACAGACATGGCGTATAATTCAACCACTGCGATTTCGTTCGTTAGTAAATCAGTTTTAGCAATTTTTTTGTTATTAATTTCCGCCAGGAAAATCGCATATTACGTTGATGTATTATGATATACAAAATTAATAATTAATGTTCTATTGCTATATCGTGTAGGTGAGCACTTCTAAAAATTTACCTTAATACTTAACTTTCCTAATCCTACCTCGCGTAGGTGTGCATAACTGAAAAAATACTTTCATTTCTCTTGTATTCACAATATCTACATTTGTTCAGTCTGCGGATCTTTCCTGTTATTGCCCCACCACTAATTTTTTTTTTCTGTTGTTTTTGATTTTGTTTATCTTAGGTTAGGTTAGGTTAGGTTAACTTAACCTAACTTAACCTAACCTAAGATAAACAAAATCAAAGACAACAGAAAAATAAAAAATAAAATAGTGGTTGGGGCATTAACAGGAAAGTTCCCAGTCATCCCCTAGGCGACTCTAATTGGCTGAGGGAAACTGTGTCGTGAAGAAGTTTACCTCCATCTCTACATTGTAAAAAAAAATATATATCGCAAAAAATATTGATTGATATACTTCCTCCACATCTGGCTCTACGACAGTAGTTGTTTTTGTTGAAAACTTGGCTTGCCCGGTACGTCGTTTTCAACTGAGCTGTCTGACCTAACCTGAGCCAACCTGGTCCGTCCACCCAGAACGGGATGGCAGACCTAGCCCACTTGTTGGATCCTCCTAGCCCTAAAGTAATCTAACAACGCTGTGGGTTGTACTCCGAACCCCCTTAAATAGCCCCCCTAGATAGCTCCATACATAGATTCCCCTACATACCTCAGTCAATAAGAAGGCCGGGACGCATCTTGGCAATTACCTTGATTTTGGTGTAGCCAGAAGTGTTCATCAAGCTGAACAAAGGTCCGTCTTCTTGAAGTAAAACACAAGAATAGCACTTGCAGTCATACGTAGCATAAAAAAACTGGAAGGACATCGCGGTCCTTTTCATGGCACTAGTTTTCTTCATCCGGAAAAAAAAAACAAATAAGGCCCAACGACCACACTCGGCACAAACCAATTAAGCTAATATGGCGCCCGTTCGATTTGGTTTTCACTTTGAGACGAAGCAGCACTGTGGTTGGTGGAAATCGGTCCCGTGACTCGAAACAATTATGTCATTGGCTGAAGTGTCGATGCATTACACGGAGTTTCCGCAAGATGTCGCGGACGTCGATGACAAAAGGTGTAAACAGAAGGAGCAACGGTGGCTCGACTACCAAAAGCCAAGACCGTTTTCTTTCTTTAATTGCGTGGGGCAGAAATATGACATACTACTTTCGTATTTTCTCTTAAAGTTGAGTGTTCTATAGATTCACTGTTTTAAGATATCAGAGGAAGAGAAAAGTAATTAACTAAATAGTTAAATGAACAAACACATATATAAATAAATGAGTAAATAAATAGACAAATAAATAAATGAATAAAGAAGTGAGAGAATAAATGGATATTTGAATAAACATAATAATAGATAAATAGATATATAGTCAAATATATATAGACAGACAGAGACTCAGACAAATAGACAGACAGAAACTCAGACAAATAGACAGAAAAAGACTAGGCCTGAGACTAAGACAGAGATAGAGACGAAGAAAAAGGCAGAGACAGAAACAGACAGGACAGTCAGACAGATAGACAGATTGATATTTAGATAAATATTAAAATTATATTAATAAACAGATTAATTAATAATCAGTCTCCTCTCTTTTTCTTTCTCTTTCTCTATCTATCTATCTATCTATCTGTTTATCACTCTGTCTATCACTTTATCTATCTGTATCTCTATATATGTTTTTACTTATCTATCTTTCTATCTCTTTCTCTTTCTCACTCTCTCTCTCTCTCTCTCTTTCCCTTTCCCGAACGAGGTACTGGCTACATCTTTTATGTGCAGTCAACAGTTTAGGGAAATTTGTGACACCACTGCGGAACAAGTCACTCAGTAATATCTTATGCCTGGAGACCTTTTTTTGTGTATGTGTGTGTGTGTGTGTGTGTGTGTGTGTGTGTGTGTGTGTGTGTGTGTGTGTGTGTGTGTGTGTGTGTGTGTGTGTGTGTGTGCGCGCGCGTATGCGTGCGTGCGCCATCATCGCTTTACCTCCTCCTTTGTCTTTCCTTTATTGACAATTTCCCTACTGCGTACATCATTGTGTTCCCTATTGGAAACATTATTGGGAAGCTTGGTTTCGACTAGACACATTATACATATGTTTCATTTGCATTCAATGAATAGCCATTTTGTAACCTGGCCAGTACCAACCGTCTGCCTTAATGAATGCCTCTTTTAGTTTCCTTCCATTGTGAAAAAAAAAAAATCCAGAATTTATATCCTCTCTCCCTCAAAAAAAAAAAGAAAAAAAAATCTTTTCCCCCCGACTTCAACTACTGGCTCTCTAGTTTTCGTTCCTTCTTCCTTAGTTGCAGCCCTCTTTATCCAAGCATTCTTGAACCTGTCCTTGTCTGCTAGATCTCATACCTTATTGATTATCTCATTTACTGTAACTTGTGACCTGAAATTTATTATTTAGGGCTGGCTCTACTCCACCCTTTTCGGCGTTCACCTCATGTAAATGAGCCTTTTAATTAATTTTGTGCAGTAGATGAGATTCCCACACCTGTTGATATAATTTCTCCGACACTGTTCAGTTTAGGCTTCCACTTTATCATCTTTGACATAATCTGGTCCTCTTTCCATCTTTTATCACAGTTCAAACAAGCATTTGTTTTAGTATCCTCATAATTTTTCTCATTTTTATTTTTACCTTTTAATGGTCTACCTTTCACTTCAATTTTCTCCTCGAATTTCTGTTCATCTTTTTTCCCCCAATCAGTCCTTTGGCATTATTTCTATACGATTTGACCTTGGGATTATTACCCTCCAGCGCAGCGGTTCCAAACTTGTTCTCTCATGTATACCACACTTATGTAATTCTGTTCTTCAGCCTCCATGAGACCACAACTTCATCACTAAAGTTAATCGTTGTGCAACTAACGACGACTAGTTGTGCAACTAACGACAACTAGTTGTGCAACTGACGACAACTAGTCTCTGGCTTGTGGACGGACGGACCCTCTTGTGAAACTCTGTGGCATCCCCCCCCCCTAAGGGGTCACGGACCCCGGGTCGGGAGAAACTCTCTCTAGTGGATACGATGGATCATTTTTTTCTCCTTCTCAACTTTTGTTTTCCTCTCTCAAGTGTTACGTTTCTCATTTTTCTTCAGCATTAAAAGAATCACTTTATTGGAATAAACATAAAAATAAATTCATTATAGATTCCTGATCAGTAAGTTGTGTCTTTAAAATTAAGATCAACGCATATATTACACATATCCCGGGATGAAATACTGATATACTGCTAGTTTCTTCTCACTCGTATTTATCTGTTTTACCCATCCCATTTTCTTTATGCAAGTGTATCCATGACGTATTCCGGCCCCACCACGATCTTGCTTTCGCAATGATGATCGCGACATCGAAGCCTGCTTTCATCTGTCTTTCCCTTGACACAAGTACTAATCCCTCGAAGTCTCTCGTGACTACTTCCCCCTCCCCCAAGGCGCAATCAGTGCACTGCAATTACCTTTTGTCATTTCCAGTCCTTCGACTTTCATATCTAAGTCCTATGTTTCCCCCCTCTAAGTCTAGTATTGTAGCTGATAGCCTTTTTCATTATTGTGTGCATGTGTGTGTGCGTATGCGTTATGTGAGTTTTTGTTTGAACTTGTGTGTGCGTGTATTTTGTACACCTAAGTATATGTGCACATATATGTGCATGTGTCTATGAGCATGAAAGTATGTGTGTATTTGTTTAAATGCGTATGTATTTCTGTGTTGGCATTTCTTTGAAAGTGTGTATATATGTGTGCATTTATATATGCATGTATCTGTGGATGTGTGTAGGTAAATGAGTGCATGTTTGTGTACGTATATGTGTGCATTATGTGTACGTATATGTATGCATATATGTATGTGTATTATACGTGTATGTGTACATATTTGTGTACATGTGCATATGTACCTATGTGTATATGTCTGTGCATATGCATGTATGTGCTCATTTGTATATGTTCGTTTGTGTGTGTATATGTATTCGTGTAAGTGGCTGTGTGCACACATGTATATATGTATATATTTATATATATATATATATGTATATATATATATGTATATATATATGTATATATATATATATATATGTGTGTGTGTGTGTGTGTGTGTGTGTGTGTGTATTTACCTAGTTGTATTTTACAGGAAGGGGAGCTATGCTCATGGTGTGCCGTCTCCATATCTCATTTTATCTAGACTCTCTCTCTGTGTGTGTGTGTGTGTGTGTGTGTGTGTGTGTGTGTGTGTGTGTGTGTGTGTGTGTGTGTATGCATATGCATAAATGCGTATGTGTATATAACATATGTATATGTACATTATGGATACTAATCTATTTCATTATATACATCAAGATGTTTTTATGACTTTTTTTTACCTCTCGTCTGAAAGGAAATAAAACACTTTTGAGGGTCCCTTGCAATTCGGTGACTTAAATTTATGGTTTCCACTGAAACTTGAGGATGTTTTACTCATCTGGAGGGGTGGTCCCCAAAGTGATGGAGATTCATCTGCATATATTCATCCTTTCTCTCTGTCTCGCTCTTATATCACCTACTCGTAAGGTTCACATTCCCTGCCGCCTCGTGATCTCGTTTCTCTTTATCTCGTTCTTATGTCGCCTTTACTTAAGGTTCAGAGTCTGTATGTCTTCTTGTGCCGCCAATTGATTTTATTTGTTTGCCGAAAGTTCTCCTCGTCATTAGAGATAATATGTCATCAGTCCTTTGCCTCTGACAACAATCGCCTGGTGTTGGCCAGAGCCAAATTTGATGAGCCCAAATAGTTTCTCTGTTCCCAATCTTATATTCGGAACTTTCCAATATTCAAAGGGAAAACGCATTCCGAAAACATTCCAGGACATTAGGAAGCAGTATTTCCCGTATTCAGAATTTTCCTAATATTAGAGATTCCTGTAGTGAAGTGGTCGTTCCATCAAAGTCTTGACACACGTCGACACACGGTTAGACATAGTGGGAGAGCAGCAGGAGATGAAATGTGTCTTCTTGCTCTTCCTGAAATTGTGCCCCACTTGCTCCATTTTTTTTTTTTTTTAACCGTCACACGGCTTTCTTCAGCTAAGACGGTACTCTGGACAAGATAGGGTTAAGGCTAATTTTGATTAGAACAGGGGCTCCCAAATTAGGGCTGCGCCCCCTTGCCTCCCCCCCCCCCGGGGCCCCCAGAGAGGACACAAAGGGGGGCGTGATGGCACCAGTTCAGGAATCATTGTTTAATAAGAATAGTGAAATCATTCCAAGAACAAGTGTTTGTCATTACCTACGCGCAAAGTATAATCCTAACAATCACCCCAACCCGTCTTCTCTTAAAATATAAATAGAAAAAATATGTATAATTTAGAGAGAAAAAAATGTGTGGAGGGGCGTGCGGGCAGAGAAAAGGGGACGACGCCAAATGAGATTGTTTGGGAACCATTGGATTAGAATGTTTTCTACGTTTTAGGTATTTGATCAAACCAAAGCCAAACGACTTTAGTCGGATGACGTGAGCCCCAGCCACGAACAGGACGAGTCCAAATGCAATTGCTGGATTTTTCTGTCTATCACACATTAAGAAAAAGAAATTGTCGATTATGTTCACTCCTTTCATTGTTCCGAATACTGTTTCCATATCATCTACTGTTCCTCATTATTCTAATGTCGACTGTTTCAGCCTATTTGTTCTTTCTTCAAATGTTCTCGTATGTTTTTTCATCTCGTCCATGTTGTAGAATGTCCCTCTTATATATTAGTAAACAACGGTACAAGCCGCTCCATTATTTCTAGTTCTCTTACCTTCCGCCCTTTTGTATTTTGCTGTAATTGCTTCATTCCCCGTTTCATATTAATAACCTTTTCTTACTTTTTTCTGTCGCCAATAATTTCAATTTTTTTTTAAATTAATTCTCCACTTCTGGTTCCATTCATACCACTTATCTAAATCTTCAGCTCGAAATCCTCTTCTCAGGCTCTTCATGATCATGACATCGTCAGCAAATAGATTGGGATGACCGTTTGTTCCATCCATCACGTCACTGACATAGATCGGGAACGTTGCTGGTGCCCGAACCGAGCCCTGTGGGGCTCCACTAGTATCATCATATCCTTCACAAACGTCTTCATCAATTTGTTCTCCAGGAAGTTCTTCATTCATTCCAGCAGACTTTTTTTTAGTTATATATATTTCAATTTCTAGATCAGTGTATAAGGTATCTCACAAAACATATTTCGTGAGATGCCTTGTCAAAAACTTTCTCCAGATCAAGTTATGCATAGAATATCAACCCATTTTTAAGCAAAAAAAAAAAAAAAAAAAAAAAAAAAAAAAAAAATTGACGAATAGCCTTCCTTTCAAATATTTTTCTATATTTAACAATTGCTCACACATTTTGACTACTATGCTGGTCACGGCCACAACCCCATAATTTGGGCGTTTCTCTTGTTCTCAGTGTTAATAAGGACACAATTGCCCTTTCTCTCCAATACCTTGTTACTTTCCCTTCCTCTAAAGGAAATACAATCAATTCATCAGTTTTATTCATTACTTGTTCTCTATATTCTTTGAAAATCCAAATTGAGATCCCGTCAGGACACGGCGCGGTTTTTTTTTTTCTCACATCTAGCGCCTCCGTTTTCATGTCATTCAGCACTGTCTGTATATTCAGTTATTTTTCCCCATCTTCAAAATCGCTTTTCGCCTTAAATACAAACGAGAAAATCTTATTTAACATTTTATCTTGTATTTTTTGTTTGTGAACTATTCCATCTGCTATCAACTATGTTTCTTTATTGTATCTCAGCTCACCATCAGCAAATTTATAAAAGCAATCTTGGACCACTCTTACTTTAGTCAATTACATCCTTCCCATTTTTTTTCTTACATATTGTTTCTGATTTTCTTGTATTCCTCTCTTCTTCTATAGTTTGTTGATGTTTTTTCCTTCGTCTTACCTCATGAGCTATTTTCGATTTTTTCTTCATATATTTTCTTAAATCAATCTTTTCTTCAATTCCCCCCTTTTTTGCTACGAGTACGTGTTTTGCCACTCTTGAGTTGTGAGTATTAAAAAAGATGCTACATTTCTTCCATATTTCTCTTGTCTCCAAACTCTCCCCAGCTTGTTTCCTAAAAAAAAAAAGCATATACCTTTTTTCATTTGCCTTCACAAATTTCTGTCTCCCCCCGTATATATGATTCATACCTCTTTTGCAGTCATTAAAGCCAACTGGACTTCAAGAATTAAGTGATCACTCCCATAGGATATTGGTAATGCAAGGACTCGCCATTAACCTTTTTTTTTCTGTTAGCAGGAAACCCAACTCTGTTGGTGTGTCGTCTCATCTCACTATTGTAGTTTCTTCAACCCATTGTGTGTCTATGTTGTGCATATCTAAGAATACATTTCCCCTTCATTGTTCTTTTTCGCTCAATTCTCATTCCTCCCAGTCGCCTCCCAATGACTAAATCACTCAGCATTACTATGTATATTGTTGCCCTTTTACGTCCTCTCAAGTAATTGTTCATAACTGAACATCGTGTGGCATTCAACCTTGCTCGATCCATTCTCTTGTCTTACGGGAGAAGGTATATACGCCACCGCAATGTGTGTGTGTGTGTGTGTGTGTGTGTGTGTGTGTGTGTGTGTGTGTGTGTGTGTGTGTGTGTCTGTGTGCACCTGCGCGCGTGTGCGTGTATGTGCGTGCATACACATGCGCGTCAGCTCGTTCACGCGGTATTTTTTTGTTCTGATATGCATAATTTCGTCATCAAAATAAAATATGTCGGCGCACATCCTCCTCGCCGCGGTAAGGACCCCATTTGTGTGTTCATATGTAAATAATGGACAGCCAGACGCCGTTAAGCTTTGCTTTGTTTTATGACACAGAAGATCGCGTTGACAGTTGATGAATGATACCCACCTCTGGGGATACCAGGTATCCTTGGTACATAACTCACGATGTTGCTCCTGCAAAGCCCGAGACTCTCTTACATTCATCCACACTCGAAACCTGTCAAGGATTTTTAGCCGTCCGGGGACTGACGCGACCCCCCAGCACATAAACCAAATCTGGCCACAAATATGTGCCCCCCCCCCAAAAAAAAAAGGAAAAAGTGGACTACAAAAAATGGGTGGCCATAAAAACGTGGTAATCATAAAAATGTCACTGATGAAAAGAGAAGAATATTTGACTCATGAACCCCTTTCATCACACCGGACAGTACTCATCTCCTCGT
>NC_134786.1:72630314-72645314 GCF_046742065.1 Oratosquilla oratoria
CTTGTTCGTGTATCTCATTACCTACGTTTGAATAAGTTACTTATGTACTTATTATTTGTTATTGACCTGTCAATTGGTTCACCTCCTTACTTGTTCGTTTATACGCTCATTCCCCAATCTATTCATTTACTTACGGGATGTGCGTGGTGTTGATTTGGTGAGTTTTAAGCAGTCATCTTTCTACAAAGGATTACAAAGGATTACAAAGGTGGAGCATGCCGACAGGAGACCTTTTGGTCCATATCTAGGTCGGATGCGAAAAAAATCATAATAATGATAAACAAATAAATGAATAAATAAAAACAATAATAATGTAAATAATAGATAAAATAAATAAATGCATAGGTATAGTTAGATAATAAATAGGTAAATAGTAAATGATAATAAATTGACATAACTAATAAGTGAGAATCAAACAAATAATAATAAACAAACGGACAAATGATAACAAAACGAATAAATAATATAAAATAAATTATAGTCATTACAGCATCTTGCTTAGGTGTTTATCTAAATGATTCTTAAAGCTTCGAACTGAACTACATTGCACTGCCTCTCCAGGAAGTTTATTCCATTCATTAACTACCTTTTCTTTATATTTATTGCCAAAACAGGACTTGGTCAGGCAATGTTATGCGAGGCAATGTTAGGTTAGATTAGTCTAGGTTAGGTGAGGTTAGATTCCGTTAAGTTAGGACAGGAGCAGCAAGACGAACAGTCTTTGGAACTCCGTCATTTCAAACCAGGTAGCGAAATTTATCTATATTGTTCTGGTCAGTCCCAGGCAATGTGATTCTAGTCAGAGAGCTTCTATGGTTCTTTAAAAAAGAAAATGAGGTCAACGCTTTGTACTCGTCGGTGCACTTTGTGGATTTGGCTTTGGTCACTGCCTAACGATTTTATTCAATCAAGCCAACCAACCTTCGGAACTCTAAGAACACGACCTGTTAAGTGACATCGTACGCCTAGCACTGTGTATAACAAGATGTTATGGCTGATATTGTCATTTTTTGTCAGGAAATAGATTTAATTTGGAAGTGGGTAGAAACAACTTTGCCAACCGTGTAGTTAATGAATAGAAAAAACTTCTGCAGAGACAGTGCAATGTGGTTTAGTTTGAAACTTTAAGATTCATTTAAATAAACAACTAGGCAAAATGCTGTAATGCCTGCCGTTTATTTTATATTTGTTTGTTATTATTGGTCTGTTTATTATTATTTGCTTGAATTTTCGTTTATTATTAGTTATATGTCAATTTATTATTATTTACTATATATCTGTTTGTTTATTATTCAACTATACCTATGTATTTATCTATTTTATTTATTATTATTATTTATATCATTATAATTTTTTTTTATTTGTTTATCATTATTATAATTTCTTTTTTGCATTCAACCTAGTTATGGACCAAAAGATCTCCTGTCGGCATGCTCCTCCTTTGTAGTCCTTTGTAATCCCCAAAATACTGATTGTATAAATTTTGTATAGTCAATATTCCATACGGGGGTTGGGTGGATGATCAGTGCGTGCGTGTGTGTGTGTGTCTGTGTGTGTGTGTGTCTGTGTGTGTGCGTGTGTGTGTGTGTGTGTGTGTGTGTGTGTGTGTGATTCACCAAGGTCTTTGGATCACGTGTTGGATTCGTGATCAACAGCTATTTCCCTCCCGGATGAGAGCTCAAAGCTCATATATGACCGATCTATGGGTAATGTTGTGACCTTACACGCACACACACACCCAACTCCCCGCCCACGTGAGTTGGAGTAACGACTCAAAGCACAGCGATACTGAAATTATTTCAGCCTTGGGCAGGATTCGAACCCGGACCGCCGTAGTGACAGTCGAGGACTCTACCAACCTTGCCACCAAGTCGTGTGTATGTGTGTGTGTGTGTGTCTGTGTATGCGTGTGCGTGCGTGTGTATGTGTACTAGATCACGTGCTGGCCCCTTGACCGGCAGCCATTACCCTCCCCGAGGGCTTTGTTCATAAGTGTACTTCTATTGGTTGATTGACCAATTGCTATCTCAAGAATGTTGGCCACCATTAAAAAAAAAAAAAAAAAAAAAAATGATTGATAATTTTTAACATAAACTAAATCTTATTAAGCAGCAAGGACGTGACCCCTTCCTGAAAGGGGTCCAGAACGGTCGGGACCACTCACTCCAGACCAGATGTCCACTCAATGAAATCGACACCATAACCGATATAATGCGTGTCACCTTGGTAACCAAATCCGCCGACAATAATTTTTTTTTTAATAGAAGGCGACCCCTGAAATGAAGGGAATACAGATGGGCCGAGACCCCTCCAAGTCCCCAACACACCTCTCAGCAGATTACAATCCGTCAGCATTACCGGGAATAAAACCTACGAAGTTCGTCAGAGTTCGCGAGCAACGTCGGGTTGCAGCCAGACAATCTGATTCGGATGAGGAGGCAGAGTCTCACTTCCTCCGAAGACTCCTCGTCTTTTTTTTTTCTTTCTTTCTTTTTTTGAAGAACCTCCCCCTCTTCGAAGTGTACAACGCACGTCCAAACTCGTTATCCTGCAGTCCTGCACCCCAACTTTATAATCATTAATAAGTTTCCAGCTAGACACCCGCTCTATCCCGACCCTCTCCAGGTAAAGGACGCGCTGGGCTACACGTTCGCCTCACAGCAGCTGACTCCCAAGTGTCGTGACTGTCAGAGTACAAAGGGCAAAGGTGACTGACGGTCGCCCCTGAGAGACTTCTGGCTCCGTCATTCAGTGACTGCCAGTGACCGACGCATCCGCACAGTCGTTACTTCAGCTCCCAGTGCGGTAACGTATCTGCCCACGCCACCAGTTAAAGAGTGGCGGAGTTTGGTGGTGGTGGTGGTGGTAGTGATGGTGGTGGTGGATGGTGGTGGTGAAGGGGGTGGTGGTGGTGGTGATGATGATGATGATGATGATGATGATGATGATGATGATGATGATGATGACGATGATGATGATGATGATAATAATTATACTGATAATAGCAAAAGAATAAGAAGTGCAGTCAAACAAGCCCTGCCACCCTGACAACAGCTCGTTTCCACAACCGCCGTGCGGCACGCCGCTGACAACACGACTCTCAAGGTCTCGCGCTGCCAACAACAAAACAACGCGACACCGCTAACCCGGGAAAGACGCTCCCAACACAGACAACCAAGAAAGAGACATCCCAAACGGGACTGCCAACCCCGACAAAGAAGCAAGCGAAGAGCGCTGCCAACACAAAATGTGAGAGCCAACACTACCGACGTGTCACTGCTCGATCCGGGAAGAAGAATTCTGCCAACATGAACGAGAAACTCACGAAGAACCACACTGCCAACACCATGTCCACAAGCAAACCAGCACTGCCAACATCAGTTTCTAAATCCCGGGTGGCAACGTAAACACGAAATGCCCCATAAAGAGCCTTGCTAACATCAAAAGAGACAGACACTGACAACAGTGTCATCATACAGTTGCAGATGCTGCCAGTATGAATTCTAAGTTCTCTGGAAAGGCCAACGCGAAAAAAAATGCCACTACCAACACGAAACCACAAACAAACAAACAGTTTCTGCCAACATGAGCTCCAAGGTCTGCCTCCCAGACGTCGCTAACCAACACCGCAGACAACAACAACAACAACAACAAAATAATTTCCCCCCGCAACCAGACAGCAACGCTTCCTCTACAGACACAACCGACTCAGAGGAGAGAAAAAAATATATAAATAGATTTAAAAAACATATATAGACAAATAATAATAAACAAAAACTAATAATGTTAATAATAATGATAGGAGGCCAGGGATGGGGGGAGGGGGGAAGGGGGGGCGTCAAGGATAGCGGGGGGCTGGCAAAAAGGGGATGAATCCTGACCAGTTTACAGGTAAACCACGACTACATGCCCACCACCCCTCCCCCTCCCCCCAACGCCTTGTCTCTCTCCCCCCCACTCTTGTAACCCCCTCTCCCCGAAGCAGCAACTTACTCCCGACCCCCACTCCATCTTCCCCCAATCCTCGCATCGACCAATCATCTCATCTGTGTCTTCCGTCATTCTTCTTCCTCGTAATTACTTCTTCCTTTGCCTCCAGATGATCTCTTCTTCCTCCTCCTCCTCCTCCTCTTCGTTTTCTTATTCCACACCTCCGTCTTTTCTTCTTCTTCCTCTTCCGACTCCTTTCACTTCCCCACTTTTCCTTCTCCTTCTCTTTTCCGGTCTTATTACTCTCTTTGATCAGATCTTCAATTTCCTTCTTGTCTTCATCCTCGTCGTCCTCATCTTTTTCGTCTTCTTTATCTTTTCTTTTTTCTTCCTTTGTTTCCTCTCTGCATCCTCTTTCTTTGCTCCCTTTTTCTATTTCCTCTTCCTCCGTTTTTATTCTTTATATATTATTCCTTTTCTTCTTTTGTTGTTTTCTGCTTATCCTCATTTCCTTTTTTATTTACTATTTTTTCTTCTTCTTTCTCCTGGTCGTCGTCGTCATTGTCATCATTCCATCTGATATTCCTTCTCCTCCTCCTCCTCCACGTATATTCCTCTCCTGCTCCACTCTCATCGTCTCCTCTTCTTCTTTTCTTAGTTCTCCCTCACCAATATCCCCCTCTTCCTCCTTATGCTCCTATTCCTTCTCATCTTCTTCTTCCTCTTTTTCCTCTGCACATCTTTTCGTCTTCTTTTCGCTTCTTCCTCTCTTCACCCTCTCCTCCTCCTCCTCCCCTTCCATCTCCACCTTCATGCCCCCCTTTCTATCCCCCTACTCCCCATTACCCAACTCTCGCCCCTCCTTCTCCCAGAATCCTCCTCCTCCTCCTCTTCCTCCTCAGCTTCCCCTCACTGCCTCCTCTCATTACCTCCTCCCCTCCTAAGCTCCTTCCTATTACCTCCAAACAACTCCAAGCCCCCTTTCATTATCCCCTACAATTCCGGTCCTCTTTTTATTACCTCTGGAATACAACAAAGCCTCCTTTCATTCCGCAAACTACGCAAGCTTCTTGTGATCGCCTCCTGCTTGTCCAATCTCCTTCTTCTCATTACCTCCTATTAGCCCAAACCTCCTCTCACTCGCTTCGGCTACCTACCCTTAAATCTACAGCAAGCACAGAGTCTGAACGAGCCCAGCAAATATCAACATCAGACCCCATATATATATTTATATAGTAACTATAGTCCGTTTTTCTTAACTTGGCGAAAACGCACCTGTGTCCTTGGCCCAATAGCATCAGTAGCTTGCAGTGACGTTATTCGGACATAATTCAGTCGGTCCATCAGCGACGAATGGCGCAATTGCATTTTCGCCAAGTTAAGTAAGACAGACTATAGACGCTCGTGGAGCTCCGATGGGGCCTCCCGCCTTGCAACTTTGCAAAGAGTTTGCAATGAAAGTCTACGGGCCTTACTCGCCTCTAATGGAAAAACCTCCGCAAGCTCTGCTCCCAAAATCTATTCATGGCATATTTGTTCTGGCTGTCGTCAGGAGATTTCATTCAACAAGGAGAGAGATCCGCTCCCCTCCAACCTGGCGATTTCATTCAGTCGAGGGAACAGTTGTGATTGAACAATACTACTGGATCACGTGATGGACTCATGATCGACAGCTATCATCCTCTCGGATGGGAACCCCACGGCCCATATAACCCGACCTATGGGTGAATCTCAAACACGTAAATTGTTTGACACTTTACCAAAGGGTAACTGTTTGCAGCGTTGTGAAGTTTTCCAAGCCCTAGGTGAGGACCGATCTCGGGACCACTCAGTTATCAGTCAAAGAAAATATCACTTCCTGACTGCTACTACTAGACGACTCTATTCAACTATAAGTTGAGGCCTAAACTGAACAAAGTCGCCTGGCAAGACTTAGCACACACAAGACAAAGACATCAAGGGACTGGAAGAGATTTTGATATCTTGCCAAACAATAGGGTTTCTCCTCAGCTGAATAAAAATGTCTGGTGTCCCAGAATATAGTGTCATAAATAATGGGTTTGTCCCGAGTTTCACTGACTGGACACCCGCAGAACCAAAGCAACCAGCCAGCACAGACCCTTGGGTCCGCTCGTGGAAGAACCTCCTCGAGAAAAGACGTTGGCGGTTCCTGTGTTGTGTGTTAGTGTGGGGGAAAGAAGAGGAGCAACCGCCGGTTGTCATTTCTCTGTGTGAAAAACTGTGTGTCTGGATGAGGAGCTCATATTAAAAAATCTTGGGTACCTCTAGGGAGACCGAGCGCCGGCCCCTCGGGGCTGCACCTTCAGATCGAGGTGAAGGTCTTGGCGGGTTATGAATATGGTTGGATGGGAGATGATTCTATCGCACACTTATTATTCTGTTGTTGGTGCATTCATATGTGTGTACTGTATATATATATATATATATATATATATATATATATATATATATATATATATATATGTATATATATATATATATATATATATATGTATGTATGTATGTATATATATATATACATATATGTATATATATACATATATACATATACGTGTATATATATGTATGTATATATATATACGTATGTATATATATACATGGATGTATATATATGTATATATATACATGTATATATATATATATAGTCTATATATATACATATATATAAATATATACACACCCACCCACCCCCACACACACACACACACACACACACATATATATATATATATATATATATATATATATTTATATTATATATATATACATATATATATATATATATATATATATGTGTGTGTGTGTGTGTATACACACACACACACACACATATATATATATATATATATATATATATATATATATATATGATATAATATATATACATGTATATATAAATATATATATTTATATATATATATTTATATACATATATATTTATATATATATATTCATTACATATATATATTCATATATATATATACATATATTATATATATATATATATCATATATATATATTCATATATTTATATACATCTATATATGTATATATATATCTATATATATATATATATATATATATATATATATATATTAATAAAGGAGAGGAGCAGATTCTCAGTAATACACGTGGAGTTAAAATCAACAGCATTGTTGCAGTTATTCTTTTTTTTTTTTGTATTTTCGATTTTCCTGATCAGAGATATGCCATTAACCGGGTGAATTGAAACTAAGTCTCTATATTCTTCCATTTTTTTCTTATTTGAGTTCAACGTTTCGCCTTAAAGAAGACATTTTCAAGAGTAAACTGAAATAACAAAAATTACATAGTTACAGTAATGGTGACAAAAATTACATATAGTGAAGATGACAATTGTGTGCAAATAAATACGGAGACAAGAAGAATTACATTTAAAGGGAAGAGAGAAAGTGACAAGTCGGGGTTGACCGATGTATATATAGGCCTAAGATCAGGTCAGACAAAAGGGATCTCAGAAGTCACGGGGTAAGGGGTTTTGAAGGTGGGGGAGGGTTAGGCGGGTGTGCTCACCGAGGGTGAGAGAGGAGGTGAAGGGAGAGAGGGGGTAGAGGGAGGGGGAGTGGGGGATTTTTGTTTCTATATAATGGGATAGTAGAGATTAAATTGCTCTGGATGTTAATGACTGGAGCTTTGTCTCTAATGTGAAAGGCTTCGAGTAATTGTAGTCTCCTAGGGTCATCACTCGATCCAATAATTTTGGTGTTATTGATCAATTCATCCCTTCTGAGTACAGCGTTGTGGAAATTCTTATGATGCTCTTTGATTCCTCCCTCTTGTAGATCTAAAGATAGGCGACGGCTGACTTTACATCTAGTAAAACCAATGTAGATATGAGAGAGAGGCTTACAATCCCCTGAAAAACAACAATATTGGTACACTACATTAGATCTAGATGTGAAGTCTGATCACCTAGACGAATTGTTTGTCATGATCAGAGACGAAGTTTTGGGATTTTTGTTGTAGATCAGAACTCTGATTTTGTTGTTCTCATTTATAGGAAGGCAATTCTTATGAATATCCTTAGTGACTTTTTAATCTTTTTCATCATTCATAATAATTGCCTTCCTACAAATAAGAACAACAAAATTAGAGTTCTCATCTACTACAAAAATCCCACAACTTCCTCTCTGATCATGACAAACAATTCGTCTAGGCGATCAGATTTCACATCTAGAACTAATGTAGTGTACCAATATTGTTGTTCTACAGGAGATTGTAAGCCTCTCTCTCATACCTACATTGGTTTTACTAGATGTAAACTCAGCCGTCGCCTATCTTTACATTATGTATTTTTATCACCATTACTGTAACTATGTAATTTTTGTTATTTCAGTTTACTCTTGAAAACGTCTTCTTCAAGACGAAACGTTGAACTCAAATAAGAAAAAAAAATGGAATATAGAGATACAGTTTCAATTCACCCGGTTAATGGCAAATTTCTTATCAGGAAAATCAAAAATATAAAGAAAAAAATAACTAACACAATGCTGTCGTTTTTAACTTAATACATATATATATATACATATATATATTATATATTTATATATATACGCATATATGTATATTAATATTTATATATATATGTATATATATATGCAAAGAAATCACAAAACACACGTGATAAACTATTTTTGCAGAAACCACCGGGAAATTGAAAAAACAGATACCGAACGTTTTCGTCTATTTAGACATTTTCAAAGGTACAAAAAAGCAATACAGAAAGAAACAATAAATACATAAGAAGACAAGGATACTCGGAGAGGTCCCATGTTACATTTTATCACACACAATTTTGTCAATAATAAAATTGTCCAATTTAAATAAACCCAAACTCAAGTTCATGTTATTTCCAAAATTTCTTTTTATAAAACAAGATTCAATAATATTTCTTTCTATAATATTATTACAAGAAGTAATTATGGGGAAATTCTAAAATAATTACTTCTTGTAATAATATTATAGAAAGAAATATTATTGAATCTTGTTTTATAAAAAGAAATTTTGGAAATAACATGAACTTGAGTTTGGGTTTATTTAAATTGGACAGTTTTATTATTGACAAAATTGTGTGTGATAAAATGTAACATGGGACCTCTCCGAGTATCCTTGTCTTCTTATGTATTTATTGTTTCTTTCTGTATTGCTTTTTTGTACCTTTGAAAATGTCTAAATAGACGAAAACGTTCGGTATCTGTTTTTTCAATTTCCCGGTGGTTTCTGCAAAAAAAATATATGTACGTATGTATATATATATATGTATACGCCTCATATACAAGACGAGTAATATAACCCCAGTCATATAACCCACTTCCTCACTCACTGTCCATATATATATCTATATATAATATTTATATACATATGTTTATATATATATATATACTGTATATATATACATATATATACTGTATATATATACATATTTATACACACATATATATACTTATATATTTATCTATATTCATATATATATTCATATATATATATATATATTTGTATACGTATATATATATACATATATATATATTTGTATGTATATATATATATATACATATATATATTTACATATATTTGTATATATATATATAAATATATATATATATATATATATTTGTACATATATATATAATATATATACATTTGTATTTATATATATATATATATCATATATACATTTGTATTTATATATTATATATATATATATACAAATATATATATATATATTATATATATACATATATATAGTGTATATATATACATATATATATATATATATATATATATATACATTTGTGTATATACATATATGTATATATATATATGTATTTATATATATACATATATTTGTATATATATAATGTTTATTTCTATATACATATATATATACATATATATATATATATACATATATTTGCATATATATATATATAAATATATATATTTGTATACATATACATATATATAAATATATATATATATATAAATATATATATATATATATATATATACCAGGGCCTCTTCTAACTTACAAGGATGGGAGCCAGCCAAGTCATGCCCTGCACTCCCACCTAACGTTTTCTTCTCGTGGATGAAGGGTCATCCCCTGCCGCCCACTGCACCTGGGTCGGAACCAATGCAGCAAGACACTGCACCACATCCACAGAAGGGCAGCTTCACTCACACGGCAACCCTCCCTCCTCGTCCCCTCTTGCGGAAAATGGAGAAGACAAAGAGGAGACATCCCTTTGGGTTGCCTCAAAATATCATCCATACACAAATATTTTCCTCTCACTGCAATCCCCTGCCTTATTATTTTCCCGCTCAAAAGACGCTCCCATCTTGTTCCAAGCCCCTTTCGATCCAGATATCCATCTCGTTCTTCCTCGTCCCCTTAAGCTGACACCATCTATGCCTGTTTTCCACACTCTTGCTAAAAAAAATTACTCATTCTTTCCATGTGCCCAAACCATCCCAATAGTCTTTCATCAGACCTGTCTACCAGCTCCCTTTCTACCCCTGCTCTCCCCCTCACCTCCTCATTTTTCACACTATCCAACCTAACCTAACCTAACCTAACACCAGCCATACTTATCAAACACTTTATCTCATACACAAGTAAACTCCTCGTTTCTGCCTCTTAAATTTCATATATAGACACATACACACATATGTATATATATATACACACATATATATATACATATATATACATATATATACATATATATACATATATATATATATATACATACATATATATATATATATATATATATATGTATATATATATATGTATGCTCTATGCTTCTTCCTAGATCGAAACTGGTCAGGAATAAACTTAGAAACTCGGAACTAGACCCGTGACTTCTTTTTCCACCTTCATCAACCTGTCACAAAGTACCAGCACACACACACACACACACACAAATATATATATATATATATATATATATATATATATATATATATATATATATTTATATATATATATATATATACGCAAAATAACCACAGGAGAAAGGAAACTTGTAGACAGTAAGTACTTTCGTATATTACATCTTCAGACTAAATGACAGAGAACAGAGTTGGGTTTTAAATATAAGGGTCAGGTGGCAACCCTAGGGGGGAAGGGGGGAGACAATACAATGGGAGGAGGGGGGGTGACCTTACCCCTATCGACCTGACCAACACATAAGGGTCAAACATTTAGTCTGAAGATGTAATGTACGAAAGTACTTACTGTCTACAAGTTTCCTTTCTCCTGCGGTTATTTTGCATTTTTGTATTCACGGTGATGTGATTGCTTGCATATACATATATACATATATATATACAGTATATATACATATATATACAGTATATATACATATATATACATATATATGTATGTGTTTATTGTGTACTGTACTTTTGTGTTTCTTATAACTTTTGCGTTTCCTATGAATTTTGGAAATTTGATTTACTCCCTTTCCCCCTACCAAAAATCTACTTTTCGCAAGCTTGAGAGCTCACGGAAAATACTAATTAATAATTCTTTTGCTGTCGTTTTTAACAGAATATATATATATATATATATATATATATTTATATATATATATATATATATATATATGTATGTACACTTGATCAGACGCTCAAAGATAACGCCATAGAAGCAGTACACCAAACCAGCAAAACCAAATAATGGACAGAAAAAAAAAGGAGAGAAAAAAAAAGGGAAATGACGTCATAGGATGTGAAACGTTTTACGTCAGTGAAGCGTCACGCGTCTTGCAAACCTAATGACGTCATGGCGTTTAAAACGAATGCACCACTAACTAGTGCGTCACACACTAACTACTTGATGGGCAAGACTCAGCCTAAGTTCATTTCTTTTGGCGCACAGGGGACAATCGTTACGTTGACCGATTTTTTTGTTAGGTTAGGTTAGATCAGGTTTGGCTACATCAGGTTAGGTTAGGTTAGGTTAGGTCAGGCTTGGTTTGGTTAGGCCAGGGTAGGTTTGGTTATGTTAGGTTAGGTTTGGTTAGGATGGGTTAAGCCAGGCTAGGCTAGGTTGGGTTGGTTAGGTTAGGTCAGGCTAGGCCAGATTAGGTCATATTAAGTTAGGTTAGGCTAGGTTTGATTAATTTAGGTTAGGTTAAGCAGTGCTAGGCTAAGTTAGTTTGGTTGGGTTAGGTTAGGCCAGGTTAGGTTTTATTAGGTTATGTTAAGCCAGATTAGTTTAAGTTAGGTTAGGTCAGATTAGATTAGGTCAAGCCAGGGTAGGTTAGGTCAGGTTAGGTTAGGCCAGATTAGGTCGGACTGGGTTAGGTCAAGCCAGGTTAGTTAAAACCAGGTCAGGTCAGATTAAGTTAGGAGGACCACTATCATTTCTTAAGTAAAATAAAAGATAAATAAATAAACAAATAAAAATCAAAGTAGAGCAGCACATCACCGGAAAACAGTTTTTTTTTTTTTTCTCAAAACCAAAAGAAATCAAAATGGACCTGAAAATACGTCCGTCGACGGGTAGCAGTCGGGTCTGGGTGCCTCTGGCGATATCTAGGCCACGCGTCTTTTCCTCCTTCTTCATTTTTTTTCATTTATTTATTTGTTCACAGATTCTTACCAGGAGGAGATTCCTGAGGAGGGGTGGAGAAGAGGAGAGGTGGGGAAGAATGAGGAGGAGGAGGAGGAGGAGGAGGGGAGAGGAGAGGAAAAGAGTTCTGGCTGCAATTGGCGGGTTTGATGATGTAAGAAGAGGAGAGGAGGAGGAGGAGAGGAGGAGGAGGAGAGGAGGAGGAGGAGGAGAGGAGGAGGAGGGGGTGGGAAGCGGGGTAGGAAGCGGTGATCTCCCGGGGTAGTAGGCCTGATTCGGAGGTGGATAAGGACCAGGACCAGGATGTGGCACTCGGGAGGTAAGTGACCTCCTTCGCTTCTCTCAGGTACTCAACTCTCCTCGTCCTTTCTTCTTCTGGGTCGGAAATTCCCGTGGCTTCCGGCCTCTCAGTGACGGAGCTACATCCGTCCCGTGACACCTCAGGACTTGTTATTTATTTATTTATTCATCTATGTATTTATCTATTTATATATCTGTTCTGAACTTACCAACTGTCGCGCATAATTTGACCCTTGGTCAGTTTCACCTTGGGGTCATCATGACTTGGGCTCAAAAGGACCACACACTAGTATGCTTACCCCATGTCACTTCCATGTATCTCCTCTTAGTATATATATATATATATATATATATATATATATATATATATATATATATATATATATATAAGTTAACCCACCCCATGTAAAACCACACTGAAGAGGATCACAGTTAGTGATCGCAATATCCGTTACTTCAAATACCTATCTTTTCTCTGATTTTGGGATTGTCAGTCTATTTTACCGATGTGTTAGAATATTCACTTGCTTATACACACACACACACACACGCGTGCACGCCTAATCGAACCTAATCTTTTTCCCACTGTTGATATTCGGCGTATGGTGGGGACCGTTCTTTCGGTGGGATCCCATGGGGTGACCATTCTTCTTGTGGGCATTCTGGGATGACAATTCTTCATGTGACCCTTTATTTCATCTATACTTCTATGTCATATTAACCCTATTTTTGACAGACTCCGAAATCATCATCATCACATCAGATGAAAAAAATGACCATTACCATTGATTCGATAATTGACTAACGCATTGCGATTACGTTTTGGAGGCCATTAAACCAATTACCAACAGAAACCTTTTTCATTCTCCTTGATTTCGTGGTCGCCAGCCACGTTGCCTCATTTCCAGAACGTCGATTAAGAGGTACCTCTATCGTCTTGGAGTAAACTTATTGTCCACAATATTTTTAATCTCCGTAAATATGGCATCGAGTCTTCGAGTGCCAATTCGCGACTGCTTGGACGTTTGCTCCAGCTTTCTCCCCGCGTGTTGCAACAAAGCACAAATAGCCTCAACGGACGTCTCGTCCGTTTTCTTCAAGAGAGACTAAATGCATCCCGCTATCCTTCTCGCTGGGATTATTCCATCGAGCGAGAGGCTCGCCACGAACGTGCACAAGGCAACGTAATCTTCCCGCTTTAAGAGCATTTTGAGCTCGCGGTCTGTACGCTCCTCTGGATTCAGGGAGTTTTGATTATCCTCTTCGGACTCCGGGGTGGGTCCGGCCTCCGCGTGCTGTTCGAATCGGGTTTGGCAATGCTGGATTAAACTGGTCCTAAAGATCTCTGCGCTGGTCTTCTCTAGTTCTTCTGCCAGCTTTTTGCAGAGCCTTGAATATGTGCCGGCATAGAATTTTTGCCTTGAGGCGAATTCCACAATTATGCCGGCAGCTTTCCCAGCGAAGAACGGGTTCTAGGCAATGATAGCACATATTTGACCAGAGACTTTTTCAAAATTGCTGGGGGACACCTTGTTCAAGAGGGAAGTTGGGGCTCCCTTACCCGATGGCACTTTCTGCGCGTGAGGTTGGCTCTTCTCGCGAGGGGATGATGTCGTCGACTCCCTGTGGCGCTGGTGCCAGTCTCTGGGAGTCGGAATGGTACGAACCCCTGTTTGGACCTGCTTTGCTAGCTGTCCTCTCACGGCAGCGTCCCTGTAGGACATCACTACAGGTTCTTGTGTCCTGTACTCGTCCATCTTGTTTCCTGACTGTTTCCTCTTACTTTCCCCTTCGTTTTCTGTACTTTTTTCTTCCCTTTTCTGCGGGGAGTCTGTGGCGTCTGTGTCACTATGGAACATCATTGCGGGTTTCTGAGGCTTCCATTCACTTTCTTCTTTATCTTCTGTGTTTCTGTCTTTCATATCGTTTTCTTCTTCATTCTTTCTATTTTCCATGTTTCCTTCATTACATTCCATGTCACTAACATTTCTTTCTTTCTTTCCAGGCACTCGGTGGTCATTGTCCAGCCCAGTTGGAACACTTGGAGAGGGGCTTTCCTTTGCCACTGGTCTCCATTCTGTGCTCTGGTTGTGCTTATCTAACAGGAAACTGGCTAAATCTTTGGGCAA